>NC_056746.1:1049198855-1049496355 GCF_019279795.1 Protopterus annectens | reverse complement strand
CTCATGGTCCTGGTGGATATGTGAGTATATACCCAGAGAAGGAAACAGACCTGTAGACACTTGCATCATATGTAATCAACTAACAGGATGTGATGTGCTCCTCAGAGAAGGATTGCTGCTAAAGGTAGCTGCAATGTTTCTGTAATAGCCAGTGTTGTCATGTCCATAACACAAATATTTACATGTGAGCATCACTGTCTAAAACATCTTCATAGGCAATACGAAAACTAAATACAGTACTTGGTACTTGTAGTACTGACCGCTCATACAGGCATGTCCACAAGTCAGCTACTAGTGTTTACTAATGTCAGCTTTGTGTATGTGGCCATCTTGGGGGAATGTAATCTCTATGCCATGTACACTGCCAGACCCACCTAACACCACGCCCCACACATTGTTTGGGATGCAGCTACAGGGGTAAGCTGGAAAGCAGCCCAGTCTACAGCCATGACTGGACTGGACAGTCATGAGGTGTAGGTTAACACATGCAGCTCATCAACACAATCAACACATACCCTTACCAGAACACACTAAGGACACCCACACACACTACCGGAAATCAAACACATTTACAGACGCATCTAAGTAACAGGCCAAACAAGTGACCCCCCCCCAAGTGGGAAGAGATAGACACCGAAATACACAAACTGTATGACATAGTTTGCATAATTGTGCCACACCTCTGAACACATGACTGGAAACATGCCCAACAGTACTAATTTGTGAATGCAAACTCTAGCACTATGTTGCACACCGACCTATACGAGGGCATATATACTGTCAGCTGTCTGTCTGCCATGATTAGCCACATACTCATGCACTCAGACCACTTTTTGAACTATACACATGACTCTGGCATATTCCATGTTGTTGTGCAGGACCTGTGATGCAGTAGCCTGGACTGCATGGAAACACATGTAGGAACTGTCAGGTCTTGTAGCCCATGCAGGTATGTACCAAGGCCTGGGTAGCATTCTGCCATTGGCCAGAATGATACTGCAGTACAGGGACAAAAGGATTGTATTCCATAATTGTCTAGTGTAGTGGTGCATGTCACAGTTTATCCAGTATCTGTCGTCCTGGGATAACATGGTTGACAGACCATGATGCTTTGCCAGACAGTGCCTGCACCTGTCACCCCCTGGAAATCTGGATACTGCCTAGGGCTCATGCTTCCCCTATAGTGCCTTCATCATGCATGGTTCAAGTGAGGGTCCAATGCTGTTACAGGGACAGCCAAGCAATAAATTGCAGGTCTCGCTACACAATTATACATGTCAGAAACACTATACGGACACACATATAGGTTCATAGGTTCATAGGTTCATACTAGGCTATCTGCCCGAGGGCATTTATAAGCCTAGCCCATAGTTTTGTGGCTTACGCCACCCCTTTAGTATGGGGAACTATACCCATTATTTTGCTGTGCCTCTGTCTAGCAGTGACACTGAGGTGTCACTCCCTCTGCATCCCAAACAAAACATGTCAATCCCTAACATGGAAAACATATCTTTGCAATGGCTGAGACATGTTTCAATGCTCCAGAGAGGACACCTGCATGACCATGTTATAACACATACCTCATCTCTTGTCCATTATCCTTTATTGGAACACATGGGCTGCAGGTGTGTCCATATTCCTGAAGGATATGTATAACCCCATGCTAACTGCACTTGCATAACATCAGATGCATTATGCTGAGCAACTACCTTTGTGCCAAAGTGGAATTCAAAATGCACCTTGAGACAGATCACACACCAGGCCGCAGACTTCCCATCTGTCATAATGTCCTGTAATGGGGAAGATTAGGTCTGAGACAGAACCATAATAATGGCTACTCTCAACTATTCCATTATGAACTGGGAAGACTCCTCATGTACCAACACCTGCGCTCAATGCATGTTGGATTCCATCGACCCCACTGACCTGGATCACAGTAGTCACACAAACAGGGCTAACAGTATGGTACACATTGTTAGTCTCCAATGCCAATGTTATGTTTCCTAAGAGCAGAGTGCTGAGTGCCATGGCACCCATGCAGATGGACAATGCATGTGCAAATGCTGAATCATACACAAATAAACCTTAAGCAGTCACATATGTGCAGTGATTGTGCCATTGAAACAGAACCAGGATTCAACCCAACACAAAAAAGTAGGCAAACTGGTGGTACCATGCTTTAAACTGTACCACAGAAGGTAGTAACTGTTGCAAGAGTGAACACACATGAGTGTAGGTGATCCCTGGTCAGCCTCAGTAAGATGCAGATGCACCATATAAAACCATGCAACGCTACTGTGAAACTAATCAGCCACATATTATGAGGCCAAGTACAGAGCATTCTATAGCTGTGTCATTAATCGTAATAGCAACAACAAGACCTGCCGTGCTGCACAGCACTATGGCATGGGAAGTACTGTACCTACAGAAATAGCACCCATTCATCCAGATAGGATCTCAGACAACCTAAACCCACTCCCACCTCCCCCCACCCCCAACAGGTACACTTAGTAATATATCCATGTACACTACAGGGCCCCTGTACTAACGACTATGCAGGTACAAGCTGCACTCTCTAAAGCCATACATACAGCTTTCATGGGACCTGTCAACATCCCAGGGTGTATCCTACACAAATATAAGAACATTCAGCTATCCACATACACATCAAGTTCAATCATAGCTCCATGTCAGGCTGTGTACACACCGAATGGTGCACAGCAACAGTTATCACACCCCACAAAGGGGAAGACACCATTGATAATGGGACATAGTGTACAACTACCCAGCTGAGTCTGGTCTGTACAGCCATGAACAGTGGTCAACATAATTGATGTACTTGGTACAGATGTAGATGACAGTAGGTTTGATTCACACTGCATATCATGACCTCTCCAGGTCGTAGGACACCATCACCCATACTGTGTTCCAGCTACACTCAGTAAACTAGGTGTATATTCCTATGTCACAGGAGTGGTTGGCAACTAGACTGCTGGCAGAACCCACACTACAGAAGGTGTCTGACGAATACACGCACATCAAACCAGTGCCAGCCACAGTAATACAGGGGTCATTCCTGGTACTCCCTCTCTTTGTTATCTATACCACATAGACTAACACAGAAGGCATCAGCCTATTCTAGTTTGCAAATTACTATGACCTAGGAGCAATAGTTGACTCATTGTGTGCTGCTTTCAACATACAGAAGGGCCTTACTGTGTCAGATGTGTGGTGTGTGATGTATGGCCACAGTCTGACAGCTAAGTATTGCATTGTCATCCCCTATGTTACAAACCCTGTACCCATTAACTACCACCTAGCAGTGGTCAACATAATGGCATCTGTGTGTATGGGATGCAGCTGGACAGTACTTCCCTCTGATAGTTATGCCACCACAAAAGACAGGTAGTCGTATGTGGCACCCCTAATCATGACAGGGTGCCATCCAAGAATATAGCGACAACTGCTCAGCCATACTCAACACCCATGTGACCCATAATAGATCACATATTTCCTTTAAGGGTTATTGCCCATGTGTAGATGGCCTACACTGTCCTTCACAATCCCTAGCTGCACCATGTAGCATGCAGCCTACCCTGAATAAAGCCATGTCCAACCCAGAGGTGTTGGACATGTTACACTGAACACATCCTGATCCCAAATAAACACATACGTCATGGACATCCACCTTTCTAGTACAAGGATCACAACATGCCTGACAGATCCCTGTCCCATACAATTAACATACTCTTGCCATACTATGCATCCCTGTCCAGAGAAGATGCACATCACCCTTCTCTGTGACATGGTATGATGACCGCATGCCAAATATATCAGTAACCATGTGTATCAGTTCTGTGGCACTGCTTGAACTGGCCAAGGAAACATACCTGTCTGTTGCCTACAGCTAGGTAACCTGTCTGCCTAGGCTCATAAATGGCCCAGGGCATATAACCTACTAGATCACTATGACAATACATGCTATAGTTGATATCCAACCCTGCAAATGCCATCAGGCTAGCTATTGTCCCATGTGTTACACATGTGCAACCCAGGCAATACATGGCAGGATGCTACACAGCTGTACAGTGCCATGTAGATGTATATGGCAAAACAAATACATGCTTGCAAGTCTGCAGGGTCACAGGCATGTCCTTAATGGCTATGTATGACTATATATGTGGCATATACACAGCATTAAGGTCGATTGCATTAATGTGAACACATCCAGGCATGTGCTGATAGTTAAAAGACACCACTACAGGCAAACAGACATGCCCACGTCAAGACAACATTCACATGGTGTATGAGCAATGTCATCACATGACACACACACAATAATGGCGATAACATCACATCACTAGTAGGTGTCAAATGAGTGTGACTTATACATGTCAGTGGTGTTAGTGTCATGTAGATTTACAAAGACATATTTGTAATCTTAATAAATGTGATACACATGTATGTTCAGCTGTACTGCTGTACTTTTCTGTGAGTTACTGTGACCTGTCTCCATCATTATGTCCTCCAGGTATGCCACGTAGCAGACTGCCGCCATACAGCTGATTGGAGGATGAGGTCCTCATCCCATACCTCCTCGACAACTACATGATGCTCTTCAGCCATGTGCCACAGGATGTACAGCAGTGGGATGCCTTGTGGGAGGAACTCTGCAGGAGGGTAAATGATGTTGGCAGTCATAATCGCACCTATCAGCAGGTGCGCCGACACTCCACTGACCTGATAAGATGGGCGAAACAGCATGCTAATGCAATTGCCAGGGGAAAAGGTGCAACAGGTGGGAGGCCACTCACCCAGACCCCACTCACACGTACTGAGGAGCTACTGGCCAACCTGGGGACACCAGCAGACCTCCATCCACAAGCTTAGGCTGGTATTGTGGAGGTGGGTGTCTCTCAACCACCGAGCCTCGAGTTGCCTGGTAAGTCACTACTGCACATAAAACACAACTATATATCACATAGTCACATGTGTTACTGTACAATATGTAATGTAACATCATATGCAAGGCATGTATGCACACATGCCACATACTATAGTCTGCTACTCTATGTACGCACAGATGTGCATACTCCATAGTATAGTGTATTGTACTGGCTTATGTGCTAACATGGACATTGCACCCTGTAAGCTATCACACAGGTGTGGATAATGATCTTACTGCTGTGACACTGTTTAGGTACCTCTGGGATTTTTCAGTGACAGCAGCCTGTGTCAGGTGAGATTGTTATTATTTACCAGGCTTGATAATGCACAGAACATATTAATTGCATGCTATCTGCCATAACACACGTACAAATAATGTATAGGGATCCTGTTAATGGACACTGGTTAGACCTGCAATGCATTACACTGTTTACCTATGTGAAACAATTGAAGACTATATGAAACACCTACACTAAACCTTCCAAACTGTCATTGCCAGATGTGTGGACAACAGTGAATACAATGGTGGAGGTGTGTTCCACTGTAGGGGCAGGTACTACATATCATCATTACACATGTTGGGAATATGAACAGTACTGTACAGAGAGCATATGTGTGCACACACACACTAAATGTGTTGGAGCTGGAGTATGCCCGGCCCACAGGATACACTCTTGTGGAGTATACCCTTGCTATGAATGTCACACAATGTCATGTGCTATCAGACATGTCCATAACATGTAGTGGGCTGACTGCAACACTGCTCAACTATCCTGCAAAACATGTCTCACATCCCATAGATACCACCCTTTGTCTGCATAGTCTTGTCCTCAGGGGAGCATATAACATCTATGGGTGTATGTCATATGAGATAACACTGACATGTGAAATAAGATGGCCATCACAACCATTGGACTGAACATGTGTACACATGGCCACGGAGAATGGCCAGAGACATGAAGCAACACACACAGTAGAAGTGATATACATGTGTGTACACCCTGTTGTACATTGGCTCGACACAATACAACTATGGCTTTGTGTAATGGTGATATTGCAGATGTGAAACACTAAACATCATACAGGCCTGTACACAGCTTGTGTAGGCATAACATGAAACCACCACATAACATGTCTTGAACATCTGGAGTGTGTCATGACATGGAAACATTCACCTATACAGTATCCAAATACATACATGTGTTGCACAACATACACATACATCCACATCAAGCCATAGATACAGTACATTCACCTTGCTGGTGTCAGACATCACTGTCATGCCTACTCCTCATGTGTGTGAGGTACACAGATGGCATGTGCGACATAGAGTACTTGGAAGTTAGCCATGTGTGGGCATAGTTGCCATGTATCAGTAATATGGTTGCAGATGTGCAGGGGTGTCATCCGTATACCCTTCTGTGACCTGTGTCACACATTCCACATTAGGGTTTATTGTATATACACCTCAGTTGACGTGAGTCACATTCCACATTAGATATGTATTGTATGTGGACATAGTCATGGCTATGAACTGTGTCAGTAGCTCACACTGTATAGCAATTGTGAAGCCACATGATGCCCTGCAATGGCTATGCACATCAGCAGTAAATCCCTGCATATTTGTAGGGTGGACAGACCTATAATATTAAATAATTACTAAATTGTCACTTAAATAAGGGCAGCTGGCATCATATTACTCTTTCTTATTATAATTGTCATCACTTTCCCCTTAGAGTTGGCTCAACAGGCAAGTCTTCCCAGTCCTGTTGAAGGACTGAGAGGATGAGTTTATTTTCACTTAATTGGGCATACTCATGCCTGAGGGTAGTTGCCACAATAGACATTTGCACTATAGCCACTTTCCCTGCTATGCATACCATTCATTAGGTGTAACTTGGGTGATCTGCTTGAATGATATAACAGATGGTGAGTGTGTGCTCATCATGCTGTGTGATCTTCAACAGGGCACTTAGCAGTAGGTATCCTTCCTCCTTACTCTACATCCCCTTTTGGTCTGGGTGAATCTCATTAGCTGTCTGAGATCACACATCCCAACTGTATTACAAGTTTATACTCTTAACTGTTGTTTTTCTGTGTCTTTTTCTAGATGTATTCCTCTAGTTCAGATGGTGAAAGAAAGTAGGAAATTCCAGGACCAGATGTGCCCCATTTTACCTAGTATTGTGGCACAGGTATGTACCTCAGGCATAGGAAGATGTGTTCAGAGAAAACTAGTGATCATCATGTCAATGGAAGACTACTAGGTGTCCTTGTATTGCAGATGGCCCTCTGAGGTCATCTTATAAGATGAATATTCAGACCATTTGCCCCCCTTCCAATTTCTACATTATATACAACGTTTTCTGTCCATTGTTACTTATTGTTTTAACTGGATTCAGTTCCCATTTCTCACATATTTTGTCTTTAGAACTCTTTTTTTACTACCTTTCTCCTTGATCAATCATAAGAAGAATTCAAATGCTTTCAATACACAGGTCACTGAAGAGTTGTGCTTGGATTCAGAGTAGCTGGCTGCATTTTAAATAAGTAGTACTTAGTTTTAACTGCAGCACATAAATTGCCCTCCCAAACCACTTTGAAAGATTAGCTCTATTCTTTTCCCATCCTTTAAGTTTTATTGGGA
Organism: Protopterus annectens; assembly: GCF_019279795.1. Classification (NCBI taxonomy): domain Eukaryota; kingdom Metazoa; phylum Chordata; order Ceratodontiformes; family Protopteridae; genus Protopterus; species Protopterus annectens. Next base: position 1,049,488,761 of record NC_056746.1, on the reverse strand, counting down.
GTCCCTCCTTCTGTTTAACTCTGGCTTAGAATATTGCCCTGGTTACATGCATCAGGCACCTCTTTACTTTGCATGGCTCTGGCTTATAGTACTGCCCAGGTAAGATGCATCAGTTACCATCATACTTTGTTAGACTGAAGCTTGAATTATTACCATGATGCAGTGCACCTAGCATCACCTTATGTCTGTCCGTAGCTCAGATTATGCCCCTACTAAGGTGAATTGAATACTACTTTACTTTGTCAGACTGCCACTTTGGTTATTCCCATGGTATGATATGCGTAGTGCCACATTATTTTGTCAGACTGTAGCTTGGGCAAGTCTCTTGGTAAGCTGAGTCTGACATCTGTGTTGTCTTCATTGAAGGTAAATATATGTCTTAACACTGAGTTTTATAGTATGTTTCTGTAAATTTTATTTCAAGTAGATCTTTGCACTCATTGACTAGTCCTTCCTAGGGGTTTTAAGATATATTGAAAAAGCTTATGTAGCCTTTTTTTTTTTTTTTTTTTGAGTCTTTGAGAGTGATCCACTATGTATTTCATCCTGGGGGAAAAAAGTTATAGACTGCCATCCTCTTCAACTTGTGGATATTGAAGTATTTGGCTGTGATACCCAAGTAACTGTGACTGATAATTCATAGTTAACATTTTATGTGCCCTAACCTAAAGTTTTGTTTGGAGTGAGTTCATTCACCTTGTAATGATCCTTTGAAGTCATAACATAAAGACAATAGTATCTACACATTAGGTGTTTGTGCATACTTTGAAAATGGACCAGATAACTTTTATAGCAAATCTGTAGGCTGCCTTTGGGTATTTATTATTTTTTTGGTTTGAGAACTATTGGATTTAATATAAATATTTTACTTTTTTTTTTTTTACTTTGCAGAACTTTTTGGTAACTGTGATCAGTCAAGTTGCTAGAGCATTTGCAGTGCTAGCTTGAAAATCGTAAAGTAAGAAAACCAGTGTAATCTAAAGCAAAAATGTATCCTAAGATAATTGCTGTCTCCCCAGTCAGTTAATCATATCCTTCCAGTCATCTAAGCATTTCTTACAGCTTTGTCATGCTGCATTAATATTCTGGTCTTAAAACATTTGGTCTTGACTTTTCTGTACCTGCAAAACATAAATTGTAGATGCCAGGGAACCATATTCACTGAGGCTGAATACCATACTCAGAATGTACTATTTCTAGAATATTTGGATATACAGCACATGTACAGCTGGCTGCTTTATCCATTGCTGAGGTGCAGATAAAAGTCATGAAAAGCAGTGTGTTCCCATGCATGATACCAGCTTTGCTGCTGGTTACAGTTTTCACAGATCACGCATACCTCTCAGCCTCTTAGCTCAAAAAATCTAGACAAGACCAAAAAGTAATGGGGGAACAAAGACCCAAAAATAGGGACATAGTTTAATAATAGTTTTGTATGTATATATATATATATATATATATATATATATATATATATATATATATATATATATATATATATATATATATATATATATATATATATATAAAATTTCTAGAATAACAAGCTTTACATCAGCGTGCATTTGCTGAAGGATAAGAAGTCTATAACTCAAATGTGTGTCATTATTTAGTGACTTTAATCTTCAGTAATTTGCCAGAAAATGACTAATTTTATGAGAAACAGGCCAAACATGAGGCACAAATCTGGACATGCAGGATTTCTTTGGACAGTTGAAAGGTATGGAGGTCAGTGTGTTGGCAGCATCAGAGGTCACAGAAGGCACTAAGGGCCATTTACATGTCATTCTATGGCAGTTCAAATGTTGAGCCATATGCCTACATATAAAATTACAGAATCGTGTACCTGGCTTACAGGTACAGACACCAGGCTCCAGTCTGTCCTGCAGGAGATCTGAGTATGAGAATGAACTTTGGTTACTGTTTGTGTTAGCTGAGGAGTAATAAGATGAAACTGCCACTGACTTAGTCTCCAGTCCTGAGGGAAGACTGAAGGAAGCACCGTTGTCAGGAGAGTACATGGCTGTTGTGGTATACGAGTAGCTAATCAAGAAGGAAAGTTGCAAAGAGGCTTAAAAACGCAAACTGATCAGAAGCATGCTTTTAGTCTTCTCATTGAATTTTGCTACCCTAGATAGGGTACCTAACTCATAGCTCCAAAAGGCTGATAGTCTCCCCACCTACATTGTCTTCCATCTTTTTACCCTCATTCTCATAGTTGTCCTCACGTAGTTTAGCAGCAGCAGTACTCTGTCCACATGGAAACTGGTATTCATCCCATGGAAAGTTTGCATTGCGGCATAGCTGGAAGGGAGAGGTAGACAGCTCACAGAACAGTGCTGGCAGCCAGAAAAAAAGATTGTGGAGAACCCAGTGGTCCATGAGGTCAGGGTAGGAAGCAACCAAGTGTATGGGGAGTAAATTAAAAATGTAGAGGAACACTGTGTATTACTCCTGTCATTGGACAACCTTTGGATTCTTAATGCTGCAACATCTTGCTTAGTAACAATGACTTGTACCTCATAGTTGTCCTTGAAATGTATTACCAAGTTCTTTTTCAGGCTGATAACAATCTTCCCTGCTAATTTACAGTTTAGTTTGCACAAATGAGTAGGAAATGATTGATACCAGCCAGCCGGGGTGGGAGGTTGGCATAATGGTTAAGGTGTTTACCTTACAGACACAAGGTGCAGGGTTTGATTCTCACATGGGATAATTGGCTAGGCTTAAAATGGCACACAAGGGCACTTAGCCTAGTACTAATCTATGAACCTATGAACATTGCATCAGCTGAAGGCCCATGTTAGTATAACATGTCAATGCATTGGGACACCATTACCGTATTGTAGATTCCAAAGGACAGCATTGTGTTGCACATGTATGCATGTCATTCAACACATCAGCAGAAGACATGTCATACTACATGTGATTGGCAAGGTCATACGCCACACAGCAGGCTGGTGTACTGTAAATCTGTGCTGGTCTGTGGCACCACTGCAAAGTAGGGAAAGCCATGTCAAACATGTGTGTACAGCCACATGCACAATGTCTACACTCAGCTCAGGGGTAGGCGGAATAATGTTGAACAGACATGCACTGCTTTGGGGGAGATATGCAAGCTAGGGCTCAGGCAAACATAGTATGCAGTCGACATACCCTACTGCTCATGTCCTCACACATAGGGGTGGTGGCCAACACAAAGCATCAGTGGCAGATGTACAAAGGTCAGCGATGGTCTGGTAACATGTGGTGTATGTTGCACACACCATGGCAGTGCAGTGCAATGGTGCAAAGTGCATGCATTGTGTTGCAGGTATGGGGCATAGGCTACTAACACAAATGGAGCAATACAGGTATGTATGCTAACCACCACTATAATTATGTAAGGTGCATGCTGTCTGCTATAACACATGCATGCTGTTGTGTGCAACTCACGGATGTATGATAACTACCACTATAATTGCCTAAGCTGAAACTATAATTGTCTAAGCTGAATGCCATCTGCCATATCACCTGCATGTAGCATGTGTGTCTGTGTGTGTGTGTGTGTGTGTGTGTGTGTGTGTGTGTGTGTGTGTGTGTGTGTGTGTGTGTGTGTGTGTGTGTGTGTGTGTGTGTGTGTGTGTGTGTGTGTGTGTGTGTGTGTGTCTGTGTGGGTCTGTGTGTCTCTGTGTGTCTGTGTGTCTGTGTGTCTGTGTGTCTCTGTGTGTCTGTGTGTCTCTGTGTGTGTCTCTGTCTGTCTGTGTGTCTTTGTTTGTCTCTGTTTGTCTGTCTGTCTGTCTGTGTCTGTGTCTGTGTCTGTGTCTGTGTGTGTGTGTGTCTGTCTGTGTCTGTGTCTGCATGTGTGTGTCTCTGTCCATCTGTGTGTGTCTCTGTCTGTTTGTCTGTGTGTGTTTCTGTCTGTTTCTCTGTGTGTGTCTGGTATAACTTGTAATGTACAGTTCTTGTCATCCCCTCACAGGTGTTGATGTAGATGCACTGCCCTCCTTCGGTCCACCTGATGTTAGTGTCCCCACAGACTCTAGCAGTGATGATGATAGTATGATTGAGGCACAGGCAGGGTTGTCAGGAGCTGAATCTGTGCCATTGCTTGCCCACTCTGGAATCATACCCCCACTCTGGAATCATAGATAAACTTACTAAGCTGGGCATTAATCTCTACGTCACTCGATGGGTTGCCAACTGGCTTACTGACAGAACCCACACTGTAAAAGTAGCTGACTCCAAATCTAGCTCCAGACAAGTGACAAGTGGAGTACCTCAGGGTTCAGTCATGGGACCTCTCTTGTTTGGCATCTACTTCTCTGAAGTAAAGGCCAACACTAAGGGACTCTGGTTAACAAAGTTTGCAGATGACTGCAAACTGGGGGCCATTATTGAATCCCCAAATGATGTTGATACTCTAAAAAAGGGCCTTACAGAAACAGATGCTTGGTGCCAGAGCCATGGGCTCAAGCTCAATGCCAAGAAATGTATAGTTATCCCCTTTGGGAAAAAAACATGTACCCATGAATTACTACATAGGTGGCAGTACACTAAACACCGAAAGTGTGATAAGAGACTTAGGGACACAGGTGGACAGCAGTCTCACCTTCAATAATCACATCGCCACAACAGCTAGGAAATCCTTCTATGTGGCACACCTCATCACTAAGGGCTTTTCATCCAGAAAAAAGGAGGTCATTGTCCCACTGTACTCATCCCTCATTAGACCCATTATAGAATACAATGCCCCATTTGGTATGTACCTCTCAAGACATCTGCAACAACTGGAAAGGCCGCAGAAATACCTCACTAAAAGAATCACAGGCCTAAAGCAGATGCCCTATGCTGACCACCTTAAAAAACTCCAGCTATATTCTGTCACATATCGTCTACTCCGAGTCAATCTCTGCTTAACATACAAGGCCATGTCAAACCCAGAGCTGTTGGATATGCTACATTTAAAGAAATCCCAATCCCTCAGAGCCACACGCTCCAGGGATCTAAACCTTGTCATCACAATAAACAAAACATGCTGGAAGGATAGGTTCCTGATCCAGAGACTCCCCAGACTCTGGAATAGACTGCCCATGCATGTCAAGCAGAGCACCTCTTTGGCCCTCTTCAAAAGAAACCTTGATGACTGGATGGGAGAAAGGAAATTCACCCCAGGGATCACGTCAGTCGCCCTGCTAGACAGGGGTCCAGGGAAGTAAATAGTGTGGGAAGAAATAGCCAGGGAATTGTTATGGCTAGGCTTGTATAGGCCCTAAGGCCGATAGCCTAGTACCAACCTATGAACCTATTCCACCTGTCTCCCCCTCATCCTCGCACACAGTTCCTCTGCCTGCACATACCCCATCACTACCGGCCATAGAGAAAGGACAGTTTGCGGGTGGTGGCATGGAACAGGGAAGTGTGGTGACTATGGAAGGTGTGCCTGCACACCATGATCCCAGTCAACAGACTGGTGATGTCCCACACAGGCATGTGCCCAGCACTGCTTGTAGAAGGACCACTGGCCAACATGCCCCTGCAAGACAAAACACATCAGCTGGAGTCACTATACGCATGTTTCTTGCTGTAATGGAGGTACAGGCACGTGCTGAATGGCACAGCAGAGAAGGTCTGAGGCTTCAGAGGGCTGCTGTCCATTCATTAACTGGCAACATCCAGGCACTTACAAATGCTCACCATCATCTTGCAGATGTTTTGGATAGACGATTGGGTGACATGGTGGGAGTCCTTGACCATGGCATGTCAATCCTCGAGCATGGAATGTCTGTGCTGGAACATCTGGTGGGAGTGAGGAGTCGGGCACGTGGACGTAGGTCAGCTACATCACCTGTTGAAGGTCTACGTGAACATGTTACTGCACATGCCAGCTCCCATAGTGGCAGTAGCAACAGCAGTGCAGCTGGTGCTGTGCAGTCCACACCTGGACACAGCAGGCCATGTGCATGTGGTCCTGGATGGTCCCAACAGGGACACGATTCCAGTGGACATGTGTCATCAGATGGTACCCAATCTGGACCTCTGCCTGGTAGTGCCTGTGCAACCCCTGGCAGGCGCAGGTCACATGGCCATGGCCAGACACCATGAACTGTGAAACCTGCCTTGTACAGTCTGCAGCTGTCAATAATACTCCTGTGTAGGCCAGTCACATGCCAGACCTGTGTGCATGCATACACACACACTGGAAACAAATGTAGGGCACCTCAACATGCACACGCATAACATCCACACACACCCAATGATATCACAGGCCCTAACACACACACATGATGTCATCCAATGGCACTGCCTAGGCCTCTGGCAAACATTATCATCCTGGGCATATGATGATGCCTGTGCTGCATCCCTGTCATCCACACCATTGGTGCAGGGACATGTTCATATGGTCTGATGCACAGGGTGAACATACTAGGTAGACAATTCTAGATTAATATTGTTGAGTAGTGTTGACAGGCAGCAGACATATCATGTATTGCAGTTTTAGAATGCATTTTGTACGTCTGACAGTTATGTATCATGCGTAACAACACTAAGAGCATGTTGATCTTGACATTCTGCCTTCCTCTTTCAGGTGTAGTTGCATGTGGGGATGTTGGTGCTTGCAGGAGTCCCATATGTACATGTTGACTACCCACAGGTCAGTATGACAATACCTGCATGCACTTTGTAGCTTCCACATCACAATTATATTCTCCCATGTTTCAATTATGTTTACTGTTCTAATGATCCAAGAGAATGATAGCCATGTAGTAAGCTACTGTGTTCAGAGCCATCACATCCATAGTGGGTGACATCACAGGTACAGTTACCTGGAGCATGGAGTGGGTAAAAGAGTGTTATGCCGGATGACAAGGGTAAAGGCCAGTGGAAATAGTGGCTTCTCATTGGGAAGCAGTAATACCCACTGCCATGACAGCATGCAAACACAGACACATCCACACACTCAGGGATTCACAAACATAGCAACACACATTCTGACACACACACACACACACACACACACACACACACACACACACACACACACACACACACACAGCTGCCAGTGTTTGGATGAGAACCCCTGCCTATGTGCATATCATCATAATAGTACTACACAATTACAAGATGTGCCACAGAGATTACACATGTACAGGTAGTTAGAATGGCATAAGATCGAGGACATCGACAGGGATACTACAGTGCACTGAGTGTATGTGGGGAGGGGGGTCCATCAGTACACTATGTAACACCAGGTCACACCCCAGGGTGTACATGTTAACAGGCCGTATGTCCATCTACGATTGATGATATCAACAGGGATGCTAGATTGCACTGAGTGGATGGGGGAAGGCGGCATTAACATTTCACTATGGTAAAATACAGCCTCACTCCAGGAACCAGACAGCCATACACACGGACAGCCACACGCACACACACGCACACACACACACACACACACACACACACACACACACACACACACACACACACACACACACACACACACACACACACACACACACACACACTGGCATTCACAAAGATATACACCTATGTCACACACACATACAGACACTTTACATGTGTGAGGTTTAACCACCTGCCTATGCCTTTCTTTCTACACTTCACTCTGTACTGGTGTCAACAACCATGTTCAGGAGAGTGATAACATGTGGGATGTATTCCCAACCATACGTGACATATATGGACACACACACCCACACATGCCAGTACTATGAATCAAACACCTGCCTATCTCATGATAAGTACTACAGAAGTACAGCACTATTGCATCCAGTACAATGCTTACTGACTCTTTCCTTTGACAACTGTGCTGATATATGCAGAATATATGCACAGGGGAGGTATTACTGTTACAGGTGTCATGCGATTTGCCTTCAGTGTCACCCTTACAGCATTCTACATTGTCTGTCTTCCACTTCAATTAACAAAACCTGACATTAGCAGGTACACAGGGTATTGTAGGACTGGTTGTAATGTACCAGTGAGCTGTCCTCAGTAATCATTCACCTGCAAAGAAGCCCCACCACTTAGTAGTCATGTCCAAACATCTGCCCATACCTCATGTACGGCTTACTGTACTTAGAGCGCATCACCATATACAGTTGGCAATGTTGAGGCTGTATTGCAACAGCATGATGGTACTAAGACAACAGTCACCTTCAGACATCAGACACTGCACGCACATGGAATCTACACAAACATCAATACATGTACACATATGCGGTCTACAGCAGTACGTGCACTAGCAGGTCAAGAGGATATATTCCACACCTTCCGCATGCCATGTGTGAAACATAGCCGAGCATTACACCATAATGGATGTTGTATTCATGTACTGGTAGGACACCACCACATTAACCGAGTAGCCAAGTGTGCATATATTACAACAGCACATATCAGCGTGACACACACAGCATTATTCCATGTCATGCCCCTACAAACTGTTACTTGACAGTGTGATGGTGAAGCCAGGGCACTGTAATGGTCAACAGTGAGCACATCATATTTACCACACACATCATGTGTACTGGAAGAGTGCCAGCAATGTGCTCTGTTAGAGCTAGGCAGTACACTCATTCAAGCATGTGAGAGGTCTGTGGTTTGTAAACATCTCACCTCAGCATGTACTGGCTATTGTGGTACTAAGGCTAATGTCCAGACAGCACACAGCATGCATGGCTTGCAATTGTTGACATGGGGTATATGTAGGAGCTGTGGCCACACATGGCTGCACATGTCATGAACATATCACCTGTGACTATTCAGGAACATACAGAGCAGAGCATGATTTCTCTGAGTCTGTCAATACAGGCCTTGTGTAGGTCCTATGGTCCTGTTATTTGGGTATGTTTGTAGGCATTGCATTAGGTGGACATGTCTAAAGACATACATGCCACATGGGGTGTTGCATGATATGATAGGTGTCATGGGTAACCAGTAGAGAGGGGATATTACCTCTGTCAACATAGATATTGAACATTATGTACTATTAGCATGCTATCTGCCATGTGCATGTGTGTAATAACTGTAGCCACCTGCATGTATAAAGGAAAATGAAAGCTATGGTAACGTAATTTATGTTGTATGAGTGTGGGATGTACATATCCAGAGCAGGTACGGTTAGGTCATATCCAACCATGAGGGTGTTGTTTACTGGTGTACAGCAACAGTCGACCGTGTTAATGCTGACAGCATCCGAGGGACCCTGGTATGTGTACAACTGAGCTGATTACAAACAGTGGTATTATTGCATTGCGTAACACATTATGCAGCTGTGTCTGCACATGGGCACTTTGCACAGTTGATGTAGGCCTAGGTACAGTCCACCAATCAAGGGTTATCTGGTGGTCTACCATACTATGTCATACCACATATGGATGTGTGTTGGTAATCTGGGAACAAGGTGGTGGATGTATATGAGGATACAACCTAGAATGCAGCATTTGCCACTGTCACCTGTACCCGACTCATCTGTGATGCATTATGTCAGAGTAGTGGTCTTTACATGTGAGTAGCCTTTATGAATATGTGTACACCACCACCTGTAATGGTCGATACCACTGCTATGGCCCACATGTCTGGATCTGAGTTATATGGTGGTAGTGCAATTGTGCACTACAGAGCCATCAGACAGGTATTCCTTACTGTACAGATGTCAGTATTCCACACTGTAGGTTCTACATTGATGTCAGTATTCCCCATTGTAGGTACTACATTGAGCAAATGGATTACTAAAGCCACACATCTAGCACTGGTTAGCATAAGCATCCAATGCAGTTGTCATGTAGGTGTCAGGGTGTTACTTCTGTGTGTAGGACATTTGCCTTGGAATGTGGCTATATGGGGAAATGTGACCTAGGTATTATCTGCACACACGTGTAACATGGATGCATGTGCTCTGTATTGAAGAATTGTTGTTCGGTCATGACAGCCCGGAATGACAGACACTGGACAACCTCATAATAACAGCAGGACATTGACTCATTGTTTTGGTCTAGCAGTTGCCACCCGTACCATGACATCACTGCTCGTGGCATTAATGTGCTTGGTAGCAAATGCCTCATGTAAGGTGACGGACAGCGGCAGAGCTTGTGTATATGACCAATGTGAGATACTCTTAGGGTAGCAGCCCTGCTAATAATGACAACTGCTAACACAGCTGAGAGAGGTCATCTTGACACTTGCACCTCAGTACCATTGCACAAGGTGGCTCACACATTATGCTTGCACATGCCACTGTTCCACATATAATGCCACTGTCCACAATCTGTTATCAATGTATGCCTTTCAGGGCAGCAAGGTGTGTGACACATGCTGTAGGTAGCATCCGCCTGTGTGACCCAGGCAACCTATTGTCTGTCACGTCCACATATGCATGAATGTGTATACATAACATATATATGTCAGTACCTCATGTATATGTATGCATGTGTATCACACAGCACAGACACAGATATATCATTTACGGGCCACATACAGGTATCAGGTAGTAAATCGGTATGATGTGCATACATACTGACAGGTAAGATGTACCCAGCTGTAAACCTGTGTGTTTACAATAGGAGTCCATTACAATGTGTTCTGTACATGTAAGTGTTTGAGCATGCACATTGTGGCCTTCAGTGGTTAGAATCAGAGTGCATCCCAAACAGCCCTGTGGTACTAAATGTATGAGCATGCCCACTGTAACCCTGTATAGTGATAGTAGTTGTCCATTCTGCAGATGGCCATACTCCAGTTCAGGTTCCTGTTGTGCTACAACTATACCTCTCAGGCCTACCTGCGGATGATGTGTCTTGTTTGTGCATACAGATTGTAATGGACACCTACTTTAAACACACAGGTCTACAGCTATGTGCTTCATGACTGTCAGTCTCCCTGTTGTTGTCAATTGTAGAAGGGCAGTCAGACTGCCTTGGAATGTGTAATCTCTGTGGTGCGTCTTGTAACTGCGTAGTACTATAATAGTGGTCTTTAAATAGGCAGGAGTTCTGATCCCACCACTGGCAACTGTGTGTCTGTGTTTGTGTGTGTGACAGCAAATGGCTTAGTGTGTTTGTGTGAGTCTCAGCAAATGCCTGAGTCGTTGTGTGTGTGTATTTGTGTCTGCATTAGTCATGGAAGTGGGTTTTGCTGCATTCCAAAGAGATACCTCCTTTTGCACAGGCCTTTATCCTTGTCAACCGCTAAACCTCTCTCTTCCCCCCTCCACACTGCAAGTAATCGGTCCTGTGATGTCACCCAGCTCAGACGTGGAATCAGTAAGTGTAATTGCATGTGTTCTGTGGCACATACCCCAACTGCATACCACTGTACTAGTTACCTTTACATAGGCAAGACATGTATGCACAATACTGGCAAGTGTGTGCATGTTTGTGTGTGTGACTACCCTGTAGCCAGGCATACACATGTGTAATGTCTTTTAGCACACCATGGTAGCCATCTGTGGTGATTGGTGTCTACAAAGTATTACATAGTTAGGAATGGTAAAGAATACACAGTCAAGCACAACTACAGTTGGGTATGTTATTTTCCTGTGCAACAGTTGAGCAGTGACACAGAAGTGGTCGCTGGGGTATAGGTCCATACCCATCATTCCCCCACCCTAACTCCACAATTCCCAGGGTAGATTACATTAGCCATCATTCCCCACCCCAAACTCCACATACACAACAACCATCCCTTCTCTGGTGAACTGCTTATGATTTAAATGTTATAACAAAAGAGATGCCTCTGTTTTGTGTACACGTCAGTTCCTTTGGAACCCTTCTGTGTCACAAAGGGCATGCAGATGTGTGTGTATATATATATATATATATATATATATATATATATTTTATATATATATATATATATATATATATATACATTATATGGCTATGGCTCTGTCTGTGTATATGTATATATATATATATATATATATATATATATATATATATATATATATATATATATATATATATATATATATGTAGCTATGACAGTTGTACAGATGTAGACTTGTCTTTGTTGTTTCACAGAGTACAGTACATTCAAGGGTACTGTACATATGCACACAAAGGGACTGTCCCATTTGTTTTCAGTACTATGGAATACCTGTAGTAAGATGTGCATTATAGACTCCATGCAACATGTGTACAACCCAGATGGCTTAGTGATATGTCCAGTGACCTCAGTGTGCATGGTCCAGGGTTCAAGACCTGCAAGCCTTGTTGATACTGTCAATTAGGACTGCATAAGATAGTTGTAAGCAGGTGTAAATGTGTTTTTGTGACAATACGCAGTGGGTACACACAGGTAACAGACATGTACAACCCGCAGTACACTTGGAATGCCCTTCTTTGGCAATCCTGCTGATGTCACCCACCTACAAATACACCTCTGTGACTGCTGTAACCCAGTAATCTCCATGGTGCGTGCTGTAACTGTGTAATGCTATAGCATGGTAAACTAATTTGGTAGGTGTTCTAATCTCAGACAGGTCAACTGTGTTTGTGTGTGCGTGTCTGCCTGCCTGCCTGTGAAAGAAACAATGCTTTTAGAGTATGCACACTCTTTACAATTCACATGACCACCTTTGGTAATCCTGCTGATGTCACCCACCTCGGAATACACCTCTAGGACTGCTGTAACCCTGTATTCTCTGAGGCGCATGCTGTAACTGCATATTGCTGTAGTGTGATAAATTAGTTAGGTAGGGGTTCTATTCCAAGAGAGACCAACTGTGTGTGTGCGTGTCTGCCTGAGAAAGTAACAATGCCGTTTAGAGTATGCACACTCTTTACAATTCACATGACCACCTTTGGCAATCCTGCTGATGTCACCCACCTAGACATACACCTCTGGGACTGCTGTAACCCAGTAATCTCCGCAGTGTGTGCTGTAACTGTGTAATACTGTAGTGTGATACACTAGTTAGGTAGGGGTTCTATTCCAAGACATGGCAGGTTGTGTTTGTGTGTGTGTGTGTGTATGTGTGTGTGTGTGTGTGTGTGTGTGTGTGTGTGTGTGTGTGTGTGTGTGTGTGTGTGTGTGTGTGTCTGTGTTTGACTGTCAGAGCCTCTGTGGTGGTGGCTGTGAGTGTCTAACAATTGGACATGTTGGGGAGCGGGTTTTGTAGTTTTCCTATATGGTGTCTGTCTTATATGTCACAATGTCCACCTCACAAGGAGTACAGATGTCAGTCAGCCAAGGGACTGTGTTGGCAAGCCATACCCCTACATCTGGCAAAAGGCCTGGTGAACAAAGTATGCAACCCTACTATTACCTGGAATACATCCTGAACCCATGTGTCATACACAAACACACTTGCCTAGAATATTCCGCTATTTTGCTAGCACCCTGCACATTAATGACAGATTGCAGGCATGGTGTGATTGCAGTGGGCTGCAGAGGGCATGGCACCCTGTACAGTAGTACAATAGGCACATAATTGCGGACAATGTGCCTTCACTATGTTCGCCACTGGATGCCTGCAACAAATGTGGTGCCATCAAATGTGATCCACAGACGCCATACAATGCCTTACACATGTGCCCTGTATGGAACAATGCCACTGACACCACGGAATTCCTGTATCATGCTATCAATGCAGGGTCAACCTGCTGACTATAAGCAGGTCCTGCCACACCAGGCCAGTATTGGCATATCAGAGGATAACAGTCTGTGTACACAACATGTGCCAGCCAAACCAGGTACACCTGTACATGTCACTATACATTAATGTGGGACATGCACATCCCAGGCAATGTCCATGTCAAGGACTATCAAACACAGACATGGCATGCATTGCAAAGCTATGGCCATACACAATGGTAACCAGGATGTCAGGACAGTTCATACAATACCCATCTGTGTGGGACATTGCAGACACTACACCCCTGTACCACACTGCACACCATTGACGGGTGGCGTGATGCCAAGGATTACCCCTCACCCAGCCTTGTGCAGTCATCTTGCACAGCCAACCACTACACACCCATGAAACAATGCACACATGCATGTCAGTACTGGCACCTTGTGTCTGCATGTGGGGTATGATGCTCCCAACCACAGTCACTCCCAGTATAACTCCCATTGGCATACCGACAGATGTCAAACACACTCAAATGCTCTAGCCCATAGAACCTCCAGATATCCCCTGTGGTTCATGTAGTACCTGTGCATTACCGCAGTGTGGCAAACAGTAATTTGGAAGTGTATTTGTGGGCCTGGCAAAGAGTGTCAATGTGAGTCCATTAGAGAGTGTGGTTATGTTGACAATGACATCCATTCATGTGGACAGCCATGTGTGCTACACCTAATGTATGTCTACTATATCTCTGTTGCAGATGTCACTCACCAACACACATATATGTTCTTACAGCACACCAACATGTCAGCTTTGTGGCACATGGAGTAACTGCATGCACTTGCAATAGTAATGATTAGTCAGTCAGGGGTTTGAACCCCTGTACTGGTAGGTGTATGACAGATGATGCTTAGGTTTTAGTCTCCAAGCCCTTCTCTGATGTACTTTGCCTCTGTCCCTCCCATACATTCTCTGGTGGATGTGGAGATGTACACCTGCTCAGCAGCAGCTTGTGTTTTGTAAGTGATGGTCATGATCAGGTGATGGCCTCTGCACCTATTGCAGTCCTCCTCTAGCTGACTGCATGTGGAACAGCTGTGATGTTGTTCCCATATCCATTTGCATGAAAAACACAATATACAAATACAATATCTAGGAACATCATGTTGGTGTTTGCCCATGGCAGTCGCTTTGAGTGGTACCTGGATCTGGTGTTTGGTAAACGGCATCACAGATGATACCTGGATGTTCCTCAAACAATATACACAGTGGGAAAGAGTCTAAAGACAGGAGGGTGATGTGCCAGACATGACTACAGCATGTAAGTGTAGCTATGCTTCATTGAGACTACTGCCTGTTTAACAAGTTGTGTGTGGTAATGGCTATTCTGCATGTTTTAAAACTGACAAGACAGTGCTCTGTTTGTGAGGGGCCCCCATCTGTAAGGCCATCTGTGGACTGGTCAGTGTGTGGAACCATTTGTTTCCTGTGTTACTCACTGAACACACATCTGTGAATTGCAGGAGCATAGTGTAAGGATTGCAGCCGGTACATGGTGATAGTGATGAGTTACTGCCATCACATCCCTGACTGGACATATGTCACATGAAACAGTGGTATGACAGACACTGTCTGGGGTTCTCAGTGACATGCCAATAATGGGCCACTGTTCATAGCTGCAGTCACAAGTCTTCTACACTTTGTACAGATGTCATGCAGTATATATGCATGTGTTGTGCTCTCTCTGCAAATGTATACCATCTGTTGTGTTGGGTTGATGGTCATATCTATGCATGCTGTTATAAGTAATCCTGAATGCTGTTGACTATTACTAAGCCATATCTGTGTTTAAAATACAAAGCTGTGTGTGCAGGATCCTGGTTTCGAGCCTAGCAGAGGTAATTTATTTTGTTGCTGGGCAGAACAAGGCCATTGGATACGGAGTGATTAAGGCACATTAAAGCTGTTGTGAGTGGGTGTGAGTGAGTCTGCATGGAGCTAAGCAATGCTAACCTCTGGTTACAGTGTCTTTCACTCAGTTGCTTTACCAGTGTAATACTCGCATACTGGTGGCCAAACAGGCGTACACCTGCTTGCTCCCGCACTTGCAAATGCACTGCATTTGGTGTTTACATCTGACACTCACACACCTGGGTGGGGGTGAGGACTAAGATATTAGCTTGTGATGCCTATTACATCATATTACATGCCTACAGTATCGGGAATGGCTGTCCATTAGGCGACAGAATGCCGTTCGACTGTACGGAATCCGTGGCCTGTCCAGAGTTTGATTCATATTATTGGTGTGTTCCTCTTACAATCTCCACCAGTCTGGCTAATACATGGGAACTGACACTCATCAATACAAACAAGTAATAGGGTTTTGGTACCCACATCCTTCAGCCAAGTCATGCTACTGCATACATAATATTCTATTATCTAGGTTGTCAGTGGAATATGTGCTTTCTGTCCCTATCAGAGCTCTCATACGACTGGGGAAAAATAAAACTGAATCAGGGACATGGCATAACAACATCAGGGACACATTTAAATTATTGCTGCTATAAACCTGACACATTGACAGACTCAGAGCATATGAATTCATACACATTTTCTGAGGTAAATTATGTTTATAACTCTTAATTGTTGTTGTTATTCATTAGGTGTAATTCACCACCTTTCTTCCAAATGTCACTAGTTTTAGGAGGGATTAAGTGGGACAGAGTTAGAAATTGAGTCGAAATCAGGGACGTCCCTGGAAATCGGGGACAGTTCAGAGGTATGGTCCCTATTTGTTCCCCCAATCATTTATGCCCTGTCCAGTGGATGTGCTCTTAGGGGTTGAGAGGTATGGGCGTCAACTATGCCCATTTCGGAATATTACTTACATCCCCGGGGCGGTCTTAATATGACTGCATCAGCCAACACCTGCACACCTAGGCCCATAATTGCATACCCATAGTGCCCTCACCTGCCACTCCTCCACAGCAGTCATCCTTACTGTGGATGCAGGGGGGGGTATAAACACACCACTACACACTGCCCACTCTCCCCGTGTCGGGACACATGTCGTACGTTGTGTTGATCAGGCTTGTGCAATCTACTGGTCCGTGTACATCTACAGCCTGGTTTGATAAGTCATTACCAGGACTGCCTCCGATGATCATTAATTTTTGGTGTCCCACAAGCGACATCGATGTCTATGTTTCAAGATTAGACCTGGCAGGTCTCTCCCACTGGTAGTATCCTGCCAGTGGTCTGGGAAGCAGTGTTGTGTTTACCTTTATTGTGTGTCTGTATGTCTCACCGGCCTAGCTGGGCGTGTGGGGGGTTGATGCTACATGTTACACGTTTGTTTATTGGACCCCTCACCCCCATATGCATGGCCTGTGAACATATGTAACTCGTAACTGCTGTATTATATCCTAGCTATATACATGTGTATATTTACAGTCACACACACACACACACACACACACACACACACACACATACATATATATATATATATATATATATATATATATATATATATGTATATATATTTATATTTATATTTATATATATATATATATATATATATATATATATATATATATATTTACATTACTATATACAGATATATCTGTATATGTATGCATACATGTATATTTATATTTTGCTGAATATATATATATATATATATATATATATATATATATATCACAACATATGGGTCTATGGATGTCAGCATATGTATATATTTATATGTGGGTATGTATCTGTATTCTGTCTCTGTATGTATGCATTTGTACTATGTCGAGGGAGAAGCTTATCTCTATGTCACTATGGGTAGATATACACACACATACCTCTACATATATACATCTACATCTGGTTATTCCGTTCCTTGCCATATAGATTACACTTTGCTGCAGTGGACTCATAGTGGGTGTGGCTGCTCTGTTGGGCGATGCCTCTGCCCAATGAACACATTTGCTTACATCCCTAGGGCTGTCCATATAGACCCACATCAGCCAACACCTGCACACCTAGACCCATAAGTAGCTACCCATAGTTCCCTCCACCTGCACCTCCTCAACAGCACCCATCCTTACTCTGGGTCCTGATCTATTCTGGACACACCACTACACGCTGCCCACTCTCCGCTTCATGGGACCCATTTCATACAATTGTCTCGGCCCATGGGTCATCAGGGTTTCCCACCCCTGTATTCCAAGTATGTATACACCCCAGCCAGAATGTTCTGTCTATCACCTTCTTTTGGTCTTGGCAATTTTTGGGGTGTCTCGCAAGGGACACTCCTGTCTGTGTTCCAAGATTAGAATTCATGGATGCACTGTGTACCCCCCCCCCCCGGTTGTATCCTGCCTGTGGTCTGGGGAGCAGTGGACTCTTTACATTGTTTGTATGTATGTTTCCCATGTCCAGCTGGGGGGGGGGTGGAAGGTCATGCTATGTGTTTCATGTTTCTTGCTTGGGCACCTCACTTCCATTAGCATAGCCTGTGAACATATGTCATTCTTGTGTCCTGTTTCCTATCATAGCTATATATCTGTGTATATCTATGCACACACACACACACACACACACACACACACACACACACACACACACACACACGCACACACACACATATATAGTTCATAGTTCATAGTTCAGTACTAAGCTAACTGCCCTTGCGAGCCATTTTAAGCCTAGCCAATTATCCCTTGTGAGACTCAAACCTTGCACCTTGTGTTTGTAAGGCAATTTAGCCATTAAGCCACCCTCCCAACCCTATATATAATGTGTGTGTGTGTGTGTGTGTGTGTGTGTGTGTGTGTGTGTGTGTGTGTGTGTGTGTGTGTGTGTGTGTGTGTCTGTAAAGCAATGCATACACTGCACAAACGCACTTAAACATGCTTACTGGTGTTTATATATGCTTGAACCTGCTTACTAGTGGCTTATTCATTATGACACTGACACTTCACGGTTATCTTTTAATTGATATTTTGCAGGTTATACAGAGGACAGATGTCGCAATATGTTCATGTACAGATTACTGATGGTAAATGGTATGTGATGCAGTGGGATTCAGTACGGGAATGTCTGCTCATTAGGTGGTTGCTCTAACCAATACTCTATTGCTGTGCTGCTTCATTTGCATATATACCCATATACCCATGGCTCCTGGTTCCCCAAACACACACCCCAACGCCTCTCTAACACTGCAGTCATCCATTCTCCAGTTGGATTCGCGGTGTATCCACACCACTACACATTGGCCACTCCCTATTCCTATAGACCCATCCCATCGGTTGACTCACTCCGCATATCCTCAGAACTCCCAAACATTTAGTCCACAAACATTGGTGACATGAGCGACCAAAAGAATACTATTCACAATTTTTGGATTGTCCCACATGGGACACGCATGTGTTTATATCAAGATTAGACTCTATACTTCATTACATCCTTACTCCCATTAACATGACACTACAGTAACTTAATAAGTATGACTATGTGGTAACACACACGTTATACATGAGAGCCTGATAATGTACGTGTTTGGGGTATTTCTTTTACAACTAGACTGGTTTAG
This sequence comes from Protopterus annectens, assembly GCF_019279795.1. NCBI lineage: Eukaryota > Metazoa > Chordata > Ceratodontiformes > Protopteridae > Protopterus > Protopterus annectens. The sequence goes on along the minus strand of NC_056746.1, from coordinate 1,049,469,604 downwards.
TAATTGGCGTTGCCATAGCAGGCAGATCACAGGAATGATTCCATGTGTGGGAAAGTCCTCACATTTAATTATTTTCAGTACAGCACTGACTTCGGACATTGCACACACTTCTGTATTTTAGCAGTTTCGTCCCATCCCTCTTCTGTACAACCTATTATTCTATCTACTGTCGAGGTTTGTAAGGACACATTTATGTTATTTATATCTGCAAATGGAATGAATGTGTTACAGAGAATGAACTTCTACATATCGATGTCTGCATGTGTGTATGCATATGTACTTATAATGAACTCGCTGACCTCCACGAGGCGGTCCAATTAGAACCAGCCCATCCAACTCTGGCAAGCCTGGCTCCATAATTTCATACCCATAGTTCCTCCACCCCACCCGTGTTCAAAATACATGCATACCATCCATTGTCCACTTGTTATCGCAGCCATTACACACCTCCACACATTGCCCTCTCCTGAGTGTTAGGGGCCCTATACGTATATTGTCCTAACCCATGTATTCTCAGGCTCTCCCACCATTTAGTCCTTGAACATACCTGCCCTTGCTTGTGTAATGGTTGGATGGCCAAATGGTCTATCAATTTTTGGGTAGTCCCACCAGGGACTACCCTCTGTGTGTAAAGTAGACTTAGCATATCAACAATGTTACTCCCACTGGTAATATCTTGCCTGTAGTATGAGTAGCAGTGCTTTGCTCACTCCTGCCCAGCTGGATATGACATACGTTGACAGCGTTATATAATATTGGGGTTGCTGTTGATTCCCTTCTCATTCCTTTTGTATGCTTTATTGTTATGTCATTCTTTCTTCATATATGTATATATATATATATATATATATATATATATATATATATATATATATATATATGTATGTATATATATATATATATATATATATATATATATATATATATATATATATATATATATATTATATATCTGTATATACTTATATACATTTCCTATGCTGGGCACTGCTTAGACCCACGCAAGTGCACTCAGACTTGCTTACTGGTACTTATATGTGTTTACTGCTGCTTATTTGTGCTTACACCTGCTTACTAGTACCTTTTTCATTATGACAGTGCCAATTTGCTTGAATGATATTTAAGTTAAATATCTCATGCAATACTCTTATGTTGGTATTACGGCAAAACATTCATTCCACATGGAAAATTATACGTGCTATTATTGGGCTCGAACCATGAATGCCTATTTGTTAGGTGGATGCTCTAAACACTACACTACTGACATTTACGTTGATTCTGCATGTTTTTCTCTATTTGAATGAATATGATGTGTAAGCTACGCTCGGCAGAGGGCAGCGATGTGCAGACATGCTGCGCTTTGCTTACACCTTCGATATTGCAGCAATTCAAATGTATAATAGGGACACAGGGAATCGAATTGTGAAAGTTCTAAGGACAGGGCTCAACATTCCACTACGTACTTGTGTGTTTACTACTTCGATTTTATTTCACTGTTCGTGGACACTCTTGTATGCTTAGAATACATTTCGGTATCCACGGACACTGAATTACTGACTTACTATTAGGGGCGGGCTCTACTAGTAGGCATAGTAGGTTTTGCAAGTGTCGTGGCATGTTTACACCTCTGTAGAGCACTTGTACACGCCCCCTGCACTCGCACACATTCCCTGTGCATGTCGAGGGTGCAGCGGCGGCCCTCATACATATTCATATGGCGCTGCTGCGCCATCTGTAGTGACTAGTGAGGACACTCGGTGCAAGGCTAAAACTGTCCTTGCGCTGAGCTTCTTGAATCCCGTGGTACATTTTATATAGATAGTTGTATATTAAAGTAATGTTAATTATGTGGAATCAATTACATGAGTCTCAGTATATGTTCTTAGCAAGTATGTTTACTAGATATATACTGGGAGTCAGTAAACTTTGTATAAGCTTTGCACAAAGCCTACATGGAGTTTACATGTGTGTGTGGTGATGAGTAGTGAGTAGCAACACTAGTTACATATTCATGCAATGCACCATTTTTAAATGTAAATAAGCATGGTTTTGTGGCTGGCAACAGTGTTGCAGGGCAGGAAACCGTGCAAGGCAACACTGATACATTCCTGTTTACATCAGGACACAGTCAGTTGGCATGTTTGCATGGAATGCCACAATGATCACCAGAGCTTAACATATAAATTTCCATGGCTCTCAATCTCTTAGTGCAAGACATTTGGACAAAGCTCAACATAATAGGGGGACAATGACCCAGAAATGGGGACAGATTCTACATATTTGAAAGTTTAAACTTAGAAATCCTAGAATAACAAGGTTTATATTAAGACACATTTTCTGAGGGATTTGAAGTCTGAAACTCAAATGTATGTAACGATTTAGTGACATCAGTCCTGAGATAATCCTAGTGATATGGCAGAAAACCACAAATTGTATAAGGAACAGACCAAAAGATATAAGGCAAAAGTCTGGACATACTGCAAAAATCTGGACACTTGAGAGATATAATATGTATATGGTCCAAACCCAGTACAGGACAGTGCATACAGTGCAGAGTGTTGCAAAATCCCATTCCTGGCATTCTGTGCCAATGTTGTACAAATGATCTGCAAGGGTATATGATCTGCCATGTAAAATAAACACTCAGGGGAAGAGTGTGTATAGAACAGGGACACACAGATGAATTGTAAGAATGAACACAGGGAAAGAGGACAGGTGAGACAACCTAATGAACAGCAGATGAGGGTATGTCAGTGGAAGACAGCTGTAGCAGCAACACCAATCACATATCAGTATGGAAAAGTAGGGACTAGACAGTGAAAATGCGTATTATGTGACTGTCACACAAGGTGACATAACAATGGGGAAGATGCCTGTGTGAGATAAGCATCATTGCATGAACGATGGAGGACATCTATCAGGGATGTTATATACAATTAGGGTAGGGTGCATTTTTTGAAGCTGTACAAACTGATTTGCCTGAATATGAGTGTAATCTCAGCAAAGGTCTCCAGCAAGTGAGACACAGGTAAAGGCTCATGGACAACATTAAAACAAGCACACACAATCATGGACAATATCAGAATAATACCACAAATAATCCCATATTTCTGATATCACATATGTGATTTAGAATGACAGAGAGGGTTCTGGACAAACACACTTGTACAACTATTATGACATGTTTGCACTCTATGAGGGTAATCACGCACACTGTCCTGACACAGTAACATCTGCTGGAGGTGTTAGGAGGGACACTGCTATACCTGTATGTGACATTATGATCAATACAGGCTATCTGACTGTTGTACATGGCATATATATGTATATATATATATATATATATATATATATATACATATATATATATATATATATATATATATATATATATATATATATATATATTTATATATGGCACAATCCACACTGTCGCAAACATTACCCATGTCATTAATGTTGTCAACTATGTATGTCCTGTGTGCATCACCAGAACAGGTATTACACATGCATATGATGTAACAACTTGATGGGGTTTCCGCACCATCAGACAGTAATGTTTTTGCCACAAAAAGAATACCTAAGTATGGCCAATAAGATGTGTGGCAGCTCACTGTGGCAATGGTAGTACACTTCAGTTATACATCACTGGAAGATGCATAGTGAGGTACATGAAGAAGGGTGCATTGTACTCACTTAATGGTTTGATGAAGGCTGGAAGCTATGGTGGTATTAAGGCCTCTGGATGTCCTTCACATACTTAGTACTTGTGTTACATACAAGGGAGTAGTCAGCACTGTGGCCAAATGTTGGTGTATGTTCCACATACCATCTACCCCAGGACACAGGTCACATACCTACTGATCTGATTATAAGGTGTGATGTCTACATCATACTTGGATTGTGTTTGTTTGTTTTCCTGACATAACACATCCCCCATCTTTTTGTGTCATTGCAGGTGCTGCCATGGCTGTGGCAGCAATCTTTGGTGTATGTTGATACTGTCTGTATTAAACTAATATCATAGTTGGAGTCAATGATTGCCCACCATCTGTTGTACTTCAGACAGCTGTTTAGAAACAGTATGTTTATGTCCTTTGTGATGTCTGTGACTTAAATAATGGGCAGGAAAGGGCCTAGCAGACAGTCCTGATATATGGGCCTGATCACCGGACCTGAGATATAGTTCACTTCACACATTTCAAAATATTTCAATGCCATGTATGTGATACATTGTTCTCCCCACTTGGTGATATAGGTGTTTATGGCCACATCTGACAGTGCTGAGTGAATGCCTCAGTGTGAATTTGTGTCAAATGCCTTGAGCTTGTCAAGTTCAAAAGGATGATAGTGTGGTCAAACTACATGCCCTCAATGACCTCTTTGAGCACAACTAACAGATGCAAAAGACATGATGCAGCATTAACAACTCACATGGGTCTGTTATACACAACTGGAATATTACTAGTGTCCATCTAATAAAAGGTTCATGATGACATGTTGGTCTAACTCACAGATGAGGAGAGTCAGGATGTGTCTATACATGCATGCGTTGGGTGTACTACCCCCCCCAACTCACATGGATGCATGTTGATGTACACCCTACTACAGGAACATAGTCTGTGTGGATGGTGTGTTGAAGTGCGTATTCAACCATGTCAGGAGGGTGTATGTTCTGATTCATGTTATAGGTGATCAGTAATGTTGTCACAGCCCATTGATTCTGTGTGATAGGCTGGGATAAAGGTAAAACAGTGCATACTGCCTGTCTTGGTCTGGCCTAGGATTTGGACAAAATCTTCCATCCAAGAATCATTAAGAAACTCACCTAGCTAGGGATCAACCCTTATGTCACTAGACGGGTAACCAATTGGCTCACTGACAAAACACATACTATGAAAGTTGGTGAATCAACCTGTACCAGTAGACCTGTCACCAGTGGCATAACCCAGGGATCTGTGCTTGGCCCTTTAATGTTTGGACTCTATTTCTTGACAGCTCAGGCTAAAGTATACGGCCTTTGGCTTATCATGTTTGCTGATTCTTGCATACTGGGTGCAATCATTGAGTTCACCTATGATGATAACATACTACAGGAGGGGCTAACACAGACAAATAATTGGTGACAAAGCCACACGATCTACAAATAAATGGTAAAATGCATCTTCATTTTGTCCTTCTACAAAATGGAATTCCCTACAAATTACATGCATTGACAACAATCCTGCTATTCCGAAACTCAGTGATGCAAGCACTGGGAATACAGTACATAGCAATCTGAACACTGACCACCAAGTGGCCACAATAGCATTGAAAGCCTATGTTGTGCACATTATATGTCACACCATTGTATTCAAATCTGAGGACTATATTACAGCACTGTATTCGAACCTCATCAGAGCACTAATAGAGTATGAACACTGATAGAGTGTGGGGTCTGAATGGGGAGATGTGGGGTCCAAATGGAGAGATGATAAGTCAGCAAGTAAAGGAAAGTATTATTGCTGAAAGTGAATTCATCCTTAAGTCTTAGTGAGTACCTTTGCGAGGTGGACCATGTTTTTCACAAAATCTCACCAAGATGACACTGATAAATAGACTGTATTTATATAGCATATATCATGGACAGAAGTAGGCTAAAAATTAAAAAAAGAGAGCTGGTTGCACAACACCCAGGATAAAAAAAGTGCCCAGTCCTGGTAGGCACACTTGTGCCAGGACTGGAAAAGATGACAGTCTAGAATCCTCAAAATACAGAAACATTACTACAATGAGATCAGGCCAGGCCAAGGACGAGGATGGCCTTCTTGTTGTAGAAAGAAGTAGCAGTCCACAAAAATCACAAAAACTGATAGGCCAAAGAAGAGCCATAAGGACGATAGAGTGGGACTACTGAGGATAATAAGGAAATTATGTATTGTTACTCTTATGCAAAAAGCCCAAAATTTCCAGGTACAAGATATACAAAATCATTAGGAGACAAAGTTAGAGGGAAAAAAATGCTTCCACAGGAAAAGCTGTCAGAAGCTTCAAATAAAAATTTGTGTTGATTAATACAACAGATTTGTGAAAAAGAGTATATAGATCAAGAAACTTTGATCTGTTTGGAAAAAGAAGTATCTGAGGAAGTGCAAAAAATAAACAACAAAACCCAGAGATATTTGAAAAGTATAAAAAAGAAATATGGATATGAGAAATAAAGAGAGATTTATGCAAAGGAGAAAGAAAAATTAATCAATGTAAAAAAGGCAGCCCCAAAGATATTTGAAGAGAAATACAGGCTAAGGCATCTGGATATGGAAAATTTCACAATTAAAAAATAATAACATCACAAAGATGGAAAGCAGAAAATAAGATTAGTAAAGTAGAAGTTAAAAAAATAAAATAGAAATTAAAGTTATGGAGTGACTGTGAAGTGAAGGATTTGGTGTAGAAGGTCTAACATGGGTTACATCACAGCATGATGGAGTAAGTCCCCAAAGTAAGGAGAAGCAGGAAGATCAGGAGACATCTGAAGAAAAAATATGGAAGTGGGAAAGAAAAAGAGATTTAATATGGTATAATATTTATGCAAAGCAGAAAGAAAAACTAAACAATACAAAAAGAGCAGCACCAAAGATATTTGAAGAGAAATACAGGCAAAGAAATCCAGACATGGAAAACTTTACAATACAAAAAATAAGACGACAAAGACGAAGAGTAGAAAAGGAAATTAGTAATGGAGAATTTAAAGAAATAGAAATTGAGGTCATGAAGTACCTGCAAAGTGAAGGATTCAGTGTAGAATCATAAGAATAAGTGAAGTATAAGAATTATTCTTATAAGAATAAGAAGTGTAGTGACATTAAACAACATAATTTAAATCATACATTAAATATTGGTTGAAAGGCAGAGAGAGAATGTATGATTTAAATTATGTTGTTTAATGTTATTATAAACTATGTATTTTTAAATGTATTGGTTTTAAAATGTCTGTGTATTTTTAAAAAATGCATTATTTTAAGCAGGTGTATTAATTGATTCAATTATTGTTCTATGTTTTTGTATGGCTGGTTTGTTCATGTGACTGAAATGCTTCTCTATTTAAAGCTGATAAATAGTTTTATGATGTATGCTGATGAAGGGTGTAGACCTGAAAGCTTCATATTAAATTTCAACGTTTAGTGATTACAGGGTGTTTCTAGAGACTTTGTTCTGCTATATGTGTTTTTGTAATAAGGTTATAGTGACAGGATATTCTGAGCTTTAGGAGTTTGTTTATAAGCTTTATATAGTCTATGTCTTTAGGATTATGTTTTGTGGCTGTACAGGGGTGGTATTTTATATTCGGTGTGCTGGGGAAGGTAAAGTGTTTGGTGTTATGTGTAAAGTCGTGGGTGTCTGCTTGATCATTTGGGTAGTGAATACCTTGGTCAAGTGTTTGTTCGTAGGCAGTGAGATGGTAAAATAGAAACAGTATAGGCATTTGGGTAATTATTGTTTTTTTGCTTGTTTGCATTTTGATAGGGGGCAGGCCAAATTTGATGGCTGACTGTGCTAACAGGGTGTGGAAGAATGAGAGAGAAGGAAATGGGTTAAGGGGGCAGGGTTGCTCAATGATGTGTGAGGTGCTGATTGGTACTTAGGAGGGGAGTGGCAAGGGAGTGGCAAAGTCTGGTTTAAATTTAGCACTAGTGGGGGTGGGTGGGATTTGTGGGCAGGGAGGGGAGCGGAGCGAGCCGAGCGCAGTGAGGGTGAGCGGAGCAGGGCCAACACTGACTCTGAGAGTTACCTTGGGCTTTTGGTTTGGTTTGTATGATTGCATGTAAGCAATGTTTTTGGCTGTATTTTAATTTGTTTTATTCTTTTTTAATTTTACACCAATTTTCAGGCTAATTTTAATTGGATCCTAGGGGTAAACTAGCAAATGTAGTCAATAAGGAGGAAGCAAAATTATTTTACCAAATTAAAAAGTAAATGCTTGGGACTGGAACACTGTGTGAGTGTAAGGCTGATTCAAATTAGTATAGCCCAATCTAGTGGCAATTGGCTAGATCCCTTCACTGTTGTTGTGCATACACCATTAAGCCTCAACAGTTTACAAAAACTAAATTGTAGTTCACCTATTACAATTGAAAAGCTGGAGGGAGTCAGGTTCTTGCTTCCCAGAGGTTTTACTTAGTTAAGATAGCCATCTTCAGTGGAGAAGGTAGAAATTGCTTTATGCAGTGAATCCCAGGTTGGGGGGGGGGGGGGCTCACTCAGGAAAGTAACCCATGCAAAGTATTACAATTGAAAAGCTGGAGGGCGTCAGGTTCTTGCTTCCCAGAGGTTTTACTTAGTTAAGATAGCCAGCTTCAGTGGAGAAGGTAGAAATTGCTTTATATATAAAAATATATAAGATACACCCTACACTGATCGACTACATTACAGTGACCATGAAACAGTTGCAGGCTACTTTGCAATTAAGCCATGATAAAGGACAAATTATTATCCCAGGGATAAAAATTCAAAGGGGGATATTCCAGGGTGACTCACTGTCACTGTTGCTATTCTGCCTGGCCCTTAACCCATTAAGCTGTTTATTTAACAGCTTAGGCCATGGCTGTAATTTCACTTGCAGAAAACAACAAAGTATAAAGACTTCTCATCTTTTCTTTGTCGATGATTTAAAACTATATAGCTCATCAGATGAGGAACCGAACGCACAACTGCAGGTTGTTAAAACTTTTTCAGATGATATAAGAATGTCATTTGGTCTTGATAAATGTGCAAATGCTGCAGCACCAGGAAAACATCAGTTTGGAACAAGAATGTGATTTAAATGAACTTGAGCAAGAAGGAGTGTGTAAATATTTGAGAACTGATGAAGGATCAACAATAAAACATGAACAAATGCAAATAAAACTTAATAAGGAATACTTTAGAAGATTTAAATTAATCCTGAAAACAGCATTGATATCTAGAAATAAAATCCAAGCTATAAACCAATTTGCTCTTCCTGTCCTAACTTACAGTTTTGGAGTGATTGACTGGCCCCAAAATATGTTGGATAGATAGATAGGAAAACAAGAAGGATGCGTTATGCTCACCAAATGATTTATAAAAATCAATGTATACCAAGATTATATATTTCCCATTTTGAATGAGGGATGGGCCTGCTTGAAATTGATGTATAGATCTGCAATTGTCGGGCTCCACACATATCTGCTGACCTCACAAGACCCAAACGTAGTGAAAGTTTTGAAACATGAGGAGAATAAACTTGTCTGCTTAATCAAGCAGAAGCATATTGGCATCAAGCATGATGGAAATTAAATCAGAAGTAGATAAAAATCAGGCAGCAACTGAATGTGCCAATAAATGAAATAAATAATATAAGATGAAGGACCAGATGAGAAAGAAATGCATATATATATATATATACATATATATATATATATATATATATATTTATATATGGTTTACCATTAAAATGCGAATGGCACTTGGCGAGTCGATAGTCGATATAAGTAAACACGGATGTCGAAGACAAAATAATCAATCTAGGAACGGTTTTAACATGGGTCGCGGTAGGTGTTCAGTATTATTCCCTACTACAAACATCTTCCCTACCTCGATCCATGTTAAAACCGTTCCTAGATTGATTATTTTGTCTTCGACATCCGTGTTTACAACCTTATACGTTCGACTATCCGACTGTCGCCCAAGTGCTGTTCGCATTTTTAATGGTAAACCTATATATATATATATATATATATATATATATATATATATATATATATATATAGCTGCAAGTATAGAAAACTTCCCATGTTTATCAGGAATGAATGTGGGAATGGTTAAGGAGAGGTGAATTCAAACCAAGTGATGAAAGTTTAATATTGTCAGCACAAGATAGTGGGCTACATACACGTTGGTTTACAAAGTCCATTGAGCATGTGAGAGAAACACAGAAATGTAGGTATTGTAAAACAGGACTGGAATCAGTCATACACCTTGTTGCTGTTTGTGATATACTAATGGCAGAAGGACTGTATACTGAAAGGCATAATAATGTGGCAAGACTTGCCCTGGGGATTGTGCAAATATTATAGTATTGAAGTGGCTGAAAAACACTGAAAATATCAGCCACAAAGCATCATAGAAAATAATGAAGTTTATATCATATGGGATCACCCATTATCAGCAGTTCAAAAGACAGATGCTAGAAAACAGGATATTGTGGTCCAGGAAAAGAAGACAAAAGTAGCATGGATCATAGAAACCACCATACCTAGTGACCACAGTGTGTTGCATACAGAGAGACACAAAGTCATAAAGTATCAAGATCTGCAGGCAGAAGCACCAGCAATGTGGAAGAAAGATACCCAGATAGTTCCAATAGTAGTAGGAGCAACAGTCTTATAAAAAAGAATCTACAATCGTATTTAGATATGTTACCAATCTATGTAACCTCATACGAATTGCAGACGGAGTCATTACTGGACACATTGCAGGTGCTACGAAGAGCACTTTTGCCTGACATCAAGGATTGAAAAAATACTAATTTCATGAACTTTAGTTGCACTTTGACTTAGGAACAGGGTCCATTCCTGTCATGTTATTAGAAACCCAAAAGATTTGGAGAAATTAAAAAGAGAAAGTATGATGCTGTCTTTTGCATATACCTCATTAGTCACATGCAGCAGCTAGAGAGATCACAGGGGTTTCTCATCAAGAAAACACATTACCTACAAACTATGCCATGATGTATGTGGATAGACTGAACATCATGTCACTGTAATCTTGATCATGCAGGATGAGGTGAGTTTTGCATGGCCTCCAGACCAGTGTCTGACTCTGTCCTGGTAGGAATAGTGCATATCCATAAATCAGATATATCTAATGACATCAGCAGTGTCTAGTGAGATTATGGTAATAAGAGCATCCCACATGCTGGTGTAAAAGACTCTCTCTAATGTCAAGCAAGTGCACAAACACAGACAAACACCCCCTCCACAGTTGACTGTAGTGAGAACAGAACCCCTACCTGTCTAGGTACACCAACTACAGAGCTCTGTATTTAAGGCAATCAGCACAGCTCAAGTCTGACTTGGACTGTCACAGCCAGCACATTATAGTTGATAACCTCAGCAGTTTCTCATGAGAAGAATACGGTAATAACAGTGTCCTACATGCTGCTGTAAAAGGCTCTCTGTAGTGTCAAACAAGTGCACAGACACACACACCCCAGTTGACTACTGTAAGAGCATAACTCCAACCTATCTAAGTACACAGACTACAGAGCTCAGTACTTCATGTAAGTGTTATGGCACAAGTCTGACTTTTACAAGCCTGCAGTACAATTTATAGTGGATGACATCAGCAGTGCATGTAGGAGAGATGTTGGGAGGCCTGCATGAAATGGATGTGTAGGCATGTGCAAATGTCAAAATCATGTCAATTCATAGGATTTGAGTGGTAATTGTAGGATACACACTTATGCTCTTCTGGCTAGATACACACACACACACACACACACACACACACACACACACACACACACACACACACACACACGCACGCACACACGCACACACACATGCACACTTGACTGCAGTGAGACCAAAACTCCTACCTATCTAAGTACACAAACTAGAAAGCTCAGTGCTTTATGCATGCATCAAAGCACAAGTCTGACTTTTACAAGGATGCAGGACAACTTACATTAGATGACATCAGCATTGGCTGTATAAGAGAAGATGTTATGCCCTTGTATCACATAACCCTACCCATACTACAATTAACTCCCCAAATTCCTCTCTGATCACATGCTGGAGCTCTGATCCCCTGTAGGCTTGGTCATTTGAAAGGGTACTTTTAACTGTAGAATCTTACTTGATATATTTTCTTTTCTTACCAATGTATGATTGACATTGTCTTTTTACCCATGTTCTATATCTTCTTTTACCTGGAGTGTTTTTATTAATTTCTTGTTATATTACTATGCTCAGCATACATGATGTAACGTGTTTTATGCATTATGCTGGATATACTGTATTTGTATAACTTGATGTTGGAGCTTTTCTCCACGAGCCTCCGCTGAAAATGGACCTGGTCCAGTCTGCATTTCCCGGATAAATAATAAATAATAAATGTTGGGAGGCCTGCATAGATTTATGGCTTCATATGTTCACAGGAGTTTACTAGGCTAATGGCCATGTGGCCTTTACAAGCCTAGTTGTATAAAAAACAAATACATTTATTGAGCTTAGTTAGATGTTCATTGTTGGCAGAGCTATTTTGTGATCAGCATCGCCTGCCGTTGTCCATGAGGGACAAAGGTGTGACCCCCTGGGGTGAATTTATGATCACTCATCCAGTTGTCAAGGTTGCACTTGAATATGGTCATTGAGAAGCACTGCTTCACATGCAGTGGGAGCACATTCCAGAGGAGCAGCAATCACTGGGAGATATATCTGTCTGTCCAGCATGTTCTGGTTATGTCACACACTAGTTTGAGATCCCTGAAGCAAGTTATTCTTGTCCCATTTGTAATGTAGTTGATATATGTGTGAAAAAGTACTGAGACACCAGGGTCGCAGTGCATAAGGGGAGGCAACACCTGGCTGCATTGTAAAAATGTGACATATTCTTAGGTAGGTCCTTCACTTTGTTATGTTTCTACATGTAATTTCATGACATAAAGAGGAAATGGACAGTAAACAATACTAATACATGCTAATACTGACTTTGCATAGTGCAACAGTGAGCATCGGGTTTGCACGATGGATGGCAAAGTGTTTGCTCATGCAAGATGCACATTTCCATTACTTTTCCTGTTTGCATGTAGTTAAGCAGTGTGCAAATGCAAGCCATATTGCTAAAAGTCTGAGAGTTAGTACTGAGTCTATGAAACACACCTGCTGCTTAGCTGAATCTGTGGCAGTAGGTGTAAATGCATTACCACATTTATTTTTGAGTCCAGATGATACTGGGTTCGAATCCAGTTGTATCTAATACTTTTAAATAAACAGTGATAATGCAATAACATGAATTCTTTATAGTACATGTGCTGCTGTGTGTGTTGAGTTAAGCAGCATTGTGCAGAGGTAACTGCAGAATTGTACAGCAGCTCACCATCACTTGGCATTGGTACACAATGCCAAACTCCACGCAAACATCCAGGCCAAAAAGTGAAGGCATTGATTGCTTATTCTGGTAATTATGTGTTTTGTGTGTGATTCTATTTTTGACTAGATAACAGGTGTTAAAGTGGGTAAATAGGAAAGTGGTCAAATGGGGAGCAAGCAGGGGGAAGAACAAAGAAAAAGCAATGCAAAAATATGCAGCAGGGAGGTAGGAGAGAACCATAGCTATCCATTTCTTAAACAACAAAAACTGATAATATGTGCAGAATATTAGCTGAATTTGGACTGTCAATTCCACAGAGATGAGTGACAACAATGTAATAATGTTGTATAGCCAATTGGACCAAATTAAGTGTGTCAAGATGAAATATATGCGAAATAGAGAGGTATGTATGGGATGTTATTTTTTTGTGGGACAGGTGCCCATTATATTTTTAATTCAGTAAGAGAGGAATGCTGGGTAAGGGACATAGGTATTTCTGGTTCAGGTAAGTTGGGTAGGTGAAGAAGTAAATGCAAACAAACTAAGCAAATAAGAGAAGACACAGGGAGGGTGAGGGACACAAAAGGTTGGCAGACACCGTGATTGGGTGAGGGAGGGAGCAACACATGTTCATGCCAGTCAAACATGGAAACAGTGAGAATCGAGTCCTCACCTACTGGATTATCATCACTGTCCCCTTACTCCACTGGTGGCTGAATTGGCTTACATCTTCTCCTCCTATGTATCATAAGGGAGAGCAGCCTGGTCATCTGACTTAGGCATGCATCAATGGTGCGGTGCATGACCGTACGCACCAACCATGGGATTTCCTGGTGAGTAATGAAATCCCCATCTCTGCCACTGCTCCTGGAAGGTACCACTACAACAGCTACTTCTGCAGTACTATCTGAGGGTACAGGCAGTGCAGGCAACAGAGGCAGTGCTGCCAGGTTGGGACCCAGATGTGGAGTGGGGTCAGGCTGATTCACTGGGGCTGGCATACCTCAATGTGCTGTGTAGTGTTTAGTGATTTGGTACACATGGATGACATGGAGACATTTTGACAACACATAATAGAAAATAGAAAAGAGAGATAAAGGTTGGGGTGAGAGGAAAAAGGGATAAAATTAGTACCATCATATGTGACATACAATGCATTAACACAGTTGTACAACTATTTTATCTAAAGTATTACATTTAAGTATACATCCTAACAAATACACACTATACCTACAGATTGCTGAAGGTAATCCTTGAAATTTGCAAATATTGCATATATGCATGTTCCAATTATACATATTACAGTTAACAGGCATTTATGACACTTGTATAAAGTTTAATTTAAGGTAAATATTATTAAAGAAATGAAGTACTGTATAGTTGTGATTCATGGTATTTGAACTCAAAACGTCTGACTACAGTCTTATATTTGACTACTAAAGTTGGCTTGTGCTACACAATAATGGGTACATACTTCTCTGTACACTGTATTTTAACATATTGTGTAAAATTTTACTTACTGTGGAGCTTTTCTCCCTGGGCCTCCGCTGAACATGGACCTATGTCCAGTCAGACCATCTCAGTTAAAAAAATGTAAAATGAATAAATAAAATAAAATAAAATAAATAAATAATTGCTTTTACAGTTAGGATATGCATGCTCAATTTGTTACAACTGTATAAACCCCCCAAAATCTATCTTTAACTTTTAAAGCTACAATAATACTTCTGTTGTGCTGCATACATACCACTTGCTTCCCTCAGTCTCTACATTCGAGCAGCATAAGCACATTGATTAAATTGTATGTCGGCATTAGCAGGGGAAATAACAGAAAAAAACAGAAGAACATTATGTATACCACTCTTGCCTATATTTACCTTTCCATGTATTACAAATACTCTCTTATTGTCATACTTACACAGCTGTGGGATGTACACAGTCTCTAATTCAGTTAACCAATGGTTAAGGGTATCCCTTTTGCACCTCTGTAGGTCATTAAAATGATGTCTACTCTGTTATTCAGTGAGTAGGATGCCAGTAGCACTGGATATAGCCTCAGTTATACTACTCCACACCTCAGACTTGCACTGCGAGCAAGAATAGTCCCCCTGCAGAAGCCTTTGGCTGTGGCACTTTACCAGGAGTCCAGTTAATATCCTGGACTCCTGGGCAACCCAACTATGTACCCTAAACTGGGCAGCTTCCCCACTACCTCCAGCCATTTCTAACACTCAACCTAAAGCAATGGAAAATTATACTTTCCTGCCAATCCCAGTTATCGCATTTGCTGGTAGTCCACAAAACCCATTTATGACAACCGTGTTTGCACAATGTTAAGTGGAGTGCAGCAGTGCCAAGCAGGGATGACATAAATATTTGAAATAGGAAGGTTAATCTGACACTTGACCTTAGTTTGAGGTGTGTCTGTTGATGTAGCTTGGAAATATGCATTGAAGACTGGAAGGTAACTCTTAGGTGAGTTAAGTTTGCAGACATGCACTGGGGGCATACATGTCATAACCTGACACATTTGTTTTTGGCTTTATACACTGATAAACTTGATTTTTATAGTGTGGGATTCAAACCTAGACATAAGGGACAAAAAATGTTCTTCCACAGTGTTGATTTTTAATCTTTGCCACAGAAGAAGTGCTGCTCAGACATAATATTTATAAATACAGTTGACAATTTGAAGTGTTGTACATGTATGTGTGTGACCTGACAAGGTTCTTATATACAGATCCAGTTGTGTATGTATTGTATTTAATTGTGAAGGCCATCCAAGCCCAGATAGCAGAATTATACCTAAAGAAATATAGTAGACAGAATACCCTCAGTCATACATCTGAAATATACTAAGGGTGTCTTATCCCTCATACATATAATTCATATCAGCTCCACTATCTATAGTGTTATGAATGAGAGTAAATATAATGGGAAATAGAACAACAATAAAAATGTCTGAAATGTCCTGTATTAGAACCCAGGACCAAGTATATGGCAATCCTACACTTACACCTGCCGCCACATGAATGCTGAAATAACACTTATCTATGTTACAGTTCATTGCTATAAACCGAATTGTTACAACAGTACAAATAGGTTGCACACCTTATACTAGAACTCAGGACCATCTGTACTCCAGCCCTACACTTATACCTGCTGCCACAGGACTATTGACATGACATTTCCATAAATTCCTACTCATTCTTAAGTTCTTTGTGTTGCCCTCTCTGCAGGTTTTCTGTCTCCTTCCAGTGTGGGACACTAATTTAGTTTGCACACTGTTAAGCATTGTGCAAACAAGATAAGCACAGCCAGACCTGACATTGATTTTCTCTGTTTTGTTTTCCTTGTTTGTGCTAAGACATGCACCACGCAAACACCGGACAAAAAAATAATTATATATATATATATATATATGTGTGTGTGTGTGTGTGTGTGTGTGTATACATATATATACATATATATATATATATATATATATATATATATATATATATATATAAATAAAAACTAGTTGAAATGAAGAAAAGCAATCTATGAAATAAATACTACAAAATATTTGTTAGTACATCTGAAATCTTTCTACATATGTTTGGATTTGAACTCTCACTCCAGTGAACCTTTAGATCACACTAGGTGTGCCTCATCCCTCTTTGCCACACAAACAGCTTTGCGAAAAGGAAATGAAATCATTCTGCATACAATCAATTCCAGCATCATCCACAGTACTAAGAAAACACATAACAGTTATTTGTGCATGTATAAATTTTGGCTGTAGTGGACTGAGTGATCATACAACCATTTATGACTATTGTTTGCAAAAATGCAGCTCTGTCTTTCTTTTCTGTTTGTTGCTCATCCGTGTCTTATCTCATCAGTAATCTGACACATGCAGTCTGTAATGCATTCTATATCTTTGTCCTTAAAATGTGTGAGGATGTTAAATGGCAATAATATACAGTTGTCAACAAATGAAGGTGAGGTTGGATATTAATGAACAGAAGCTGGGAATTGTGTTCTGCTTACTTACATTTCCAACCTTAATAAAATTACTTCTATACACTTTGTAAGTCTAACCTGACACATCCACTGAAGGTAGGGTAGTCTGCATTGTTGTTGTGTTTTCTTTCTCCCGACTAGTAATCATTCGCAGGTTGTAATCCATTAGAAACAAACACTGAGGGAGTGCCTGTACAATGTTTACATCTGATACAAGGAGTCAAGCATTTGAGATTCAGCAATTCTAATGAGTTCACACCTCATTTGCATCTTCACCATGCTATCAGTCCTGAATCTACACCATAAAAAGGCAACCGTGTAGCTAGGGATCCTGAAGGTGAGGAGACTTGTTGATGTGGAGAACACAGAAGAGGCTAATACTTCGGGATATATCTGCACAGAACACTGCTGAACGTGAGAAGGTATGGCATTTTTCAGCTATATATGGAAGACGCTGAAATGTCATTAAGAAAAAACTGCTTCATATTGATATAATATATTAATTAGCAAATGCCACTGTTATCTTTGTGCATTTCTTAGAAGTGTACTGATAGCATGGGCATGTTTGCCACGGCATTTCATATGTATACATTATTGGCAATAGCTTACAATAGAATCTTCTGTATTAAATCTGTACACATGTTTCAGGGACAGTTCATTTGATAGCATTTTTAGCATTTTACTAATGGTTTGTTGTGAACATGTGTCATTTGCCTGTTCTTTTGGGGGTGGGAAGCAAATTTGCATTTCTGTTTTGGCACAAACAAGGATATCTTGCTATTGTTACTCTCCCTTGTTTTGCATCCAGACATCTTTATGTGTGAATGTAATATGTTACAACCACACAATTCCTGTTGTTCATATTTCAGATATCTAGACTGTTTTATATTTCTCCAGTGGGTAATACTGAAATACCACCTTTTCTGTTTTATCTTGGAACAGCTATTTTTTAGTTATGTGATACTTATGTGTACTATCCATCTGTTGTGCTTTAGGGCACCTAGGACTATGACACCCAAGTATTTCAATCTCCAAAAAACATCCTTCACTGACCCTGAGAACAGGTCATTGTGGAAGCTCTTAGGCAACATGGAGCCTTTCTACTTGAGAGAGGATGTGGAGATATGTCAGGCTATGCAAATTTGGCAGCAGATAGTTGCAGATATGAATGCAGTAGGCAGCCACAGAAGGACATATGATCAGGTACACCATAAGGCTACTGACATAATCTCATCTGCAAGGAGGAGAAGCACCTGCAGTGGCACATAATTAGATGGGTATAGGTGGGTTGGCCTGCTACAGAGCCACCACTAATAGTAAATGAAGAGTTCCTGTTCACTGTCAGGAATCCAGACAGCTCCCAGGAAAGTGCAGAATATATACTTGACATTGGTGCTACTGTTTCAGGGACAGCAGGTATGTCCCAGGAGGAGCTTCCAGATAGGCTAATATATGTCCATTGTTAAATACTCTTGTATAGTAAAATATTTACATCAATACATTAGTTCTGTTTAAGAAGATATTGGTGGGGGTGTAGATTGCTACAGTTAACACATTCTGATTGATTACACATGGGGCTTAGGTTAGACTTGTCATCCAAGTTCTTGTTGAAAGTATAGTTAATGGACATATAAAGAGCAAAAAGTTTTACTGCCCCTTTATTGCTGTTAATTGTGATGATGCTGTCCTTATCATTTGTTTAACTTCTTTGAGGTCCAGCCAGCATAAGGAGCATTCTATCATCTGCACATGGTAAGCCAAACATTTTTATGTCAGTACTGATGAGCAACTCAAATATATATTTAGTGTGTGATGTGGGTGTCAGGACTGTTGTGTGTATTGTTGTGGTATAATAATGGCACCACTGCTAGTTTGTTAGCATATATTGGACTATAGTAGTGTAGGTATTAGTTTTTCCCTGTGTTTGTTGCTTACTGTCACAGGTGTTCCTGACAGTGGAAGTGTGGGACTTCTACCACCTGATGTCAGAGTATCAGCAGACTCTGATGATGATGGCAGTCAAACAGAGGCACAGTCAGGGGGTGCAGAGATTAAATATGACACTGAGGTTGACATTGAGCCGTCCTCTGTAATTCCATCAGACACAGCCAGTAGGCCTATGCCTTCCCATTCCAGTGAGCATTCAGATATTGGACAAGTGGAGGGTGAGACAATTGATCAGGGAAGTGTGGTTACTGCGGCTTCAGTGCCTGTTGACTCTGGCCATAGCGAAAGTGTGGGCAAGATGCTATACAGAAGGGTTGTTAGGGGTGCTTAGAGGAGGCATGATGTCCATCCTCCACTTGATTCAAGTGTCTCTTCCCATGCCACTCAATATATGTTTAGGGCCATCATGGAGGCAGGCACATTCCCATATGTCCTCTAGAGAAATGCCTAGGGTTGTATATGTGGCACAGGCTGACAAGCATGACTGCCTCCACTGTGTTGCCGATTCAATGGATCAAATGAATGGGCAGTGTCTGTGATGGAATGTCTGCCACAAGGGGGGTGCATCCTCATGGGTGTAGGTCATCCACATCATCTGCTGTTAGCCAACATGACCATGCCCAATCATGCTCCCATAGTGACAGTGCTTCCACTTTTCCATCAGTGGTTGGGCAGGCCATGTGTTCATGGTCCTGGGAGTGGCCATGTGTTCATGGTCCTGGGAGTCCTTGTGAGGGGAGCTCATCCAGCAAACATCAGTCACATTCAGTTAGCAGCAACACATATAAGTCAAATAAGTCTCTCAGTCACATGTTAAGTTCATTTATGTACAAATTGCCCACCTTTTACTTGCTTACACTACCAAGTAACAATATCCAAGGATATGCCAGTCATTCATGTTATTACACAATGCACTCCAGGTTCATCACTTACCTTGTATATCCAGAAGTTGCCACAGTTTTATTCCAGGGCTGACTCTGTGTGATGCTTGCAGTACACAGCCATTATGTGAGTAAGTAAAGGTTGTGAGCAATGCCTGGCATCAGTGTTACTATATGTATGTGTGAAGGAAGAAGGCTTTAGCACCTTAGGTGGTAAGTGGTGACTGACTGTGCCATGCGATGTCTCTTAGTCAATGCAAGGGCATATTGAGCACACCTACATCTGCCTACATCCACAGGAGCTGCTGGTTCCCCCTCTGAATACTGCACAAGAGATCTATGACCAATAAATCCAAAACAACGTCTCTGTTATAAAGATATGAAGTTAACTATTCCCTGTGTAAATTTTAATAAGAAAGGAACTGTTCCATGTCTAAATTATACTAGCTGTAAGTTTATAATAAGTCAGGAGAGTGAGTTTATTTACCCAGTAACTAAAAAGAAATATTTGTTCAAATCCTCTGCTACATGCAACACAACTTTCATAGTATATATAGTGACTTGTTCTTCTTGTCCCTCCTTCTATGTAGGAAAGTCAACTAGGAGGTTAAGGGACTGCATTATTGAGCATCATTCAGCTATTAGAAGGAAAGTATTAACCAATCCCCTTGCTAAGCATGGTTTAGATAGTGGTCCAGAGCATACATATAGGTTCAGAGTGATGCAAACTTTGGTAAAAAATATAAGAGCAGGTGACCATAATAATAAGTTAGAACTGATGGAGTATGAATGGATCTTGCATTTGAATGCTGATTCTTCTCCTGGTTTAAACACAATGGTTACATTAAAACCAGTTTTGAAGTAAAGCAAATGTCTCTTAAGTAAGCTGCTACTAAGTGCACTTTAACTTTGTTTTAATTGTTTTTTTATGCGTTGATTGTTTTTAATTATGTCTGTATTCTAATTGGGGGGCTTATACCATGTGATTTTGCTTGTTTTAGTATTTAAATGGAAGTTTTGATATTGTTTTTTATACACTGATGATGGGTTATGTGTTCCCGAAAGCGTTGTTTTATTAAAATAGCATTTCTACAAGTCCAGTGTGTTATTATATATCCCCTCTGGATCCTCACTTGCATGTGGCTGTCATGACCTTGCCATTAGTTGTGGATTGTGTGCCTCTTCCACTTGTTGATACTGCTGAAGTTCTTTTCTCATGATGATGTTGTGTAGCATGGTGTGAATATTTCAGTACATGTGCATGTATTGTACTGCAGGGATCCCCCAGATATATCTGGGCAGCAGAACTGTGACTGCAGCAGCCCAGACACATGCTCTGTGATATTTCTGGTTTGAGCATGTGCCTCATTATAATGTGCTTCAGCAGATGTGTGTGCATTTATGATGGGCATCATCAGCCATGGTTCTATTGCATAACCTGCATCCCCAAGTAAATGACCCTGTGGGATATCCCCTCTAGTGAACATCTGATACATTTGTGAGGTGTGCCACATATGTCAGGTGTGATAACTGCCTAGGTTGGCAACACACATGCTCAAGATGATTCCTTGGCATTACATACAACTTGGCAGTTAATAGAGTGGAAACCCTTTCTATTTATGTAGAGCTTTCTCTGTTCCCCAGGTGGTGCCTTAATGTCTACATGTGTGCAATCTACGGTACCCAGTACTTCAGGGTAGTATGCTACAGGGTAGAACTTCTGCACATTTTTGGCCCTGTCCTCAGGAGTATGGGGAAAATATATGAGGCTACTGGCATGTTGGAGTATGGCATTCAGGAATTGATACAGGATCCCGTATGCTGATGGCTGTGACACCCCCAGCATTTCCCCTATTGGCCACTGAAAGGTACCTGCAGCTAATGTCTTACACATACATTTGTCTCTACTGGGATGGGTTCCCTTTGGTTTGCCTTGGGTGTGAGTAGAGGATGACAGAGGTTGCAGAGTTCCTGTAGTGTGTCTCTATACACCCTGTGGAGCTCTACAATTTCCACATCATGCAGATTGTGATAAGTTAAATGAGGTCTGAAAACTCTTCTCCTTCTTGGCCATGGTCTATTAGCAGCAGCAGCAGCATGGACTTCAGCCCGTTGAACATACACGTGAATTAAAGCACCAGCAGCCCCTAACATTGTTTCTGTGTAGACTTCTTTCCATGCCTGTATTCCAATTGTTTTGGAATTCTCAGGGAAAACCAGCTCTGAGTCTACATGGTTGCTTTATACTTGTTGAATAACTCCTCCTTCTTGGATTGCTTGATTAGCATATGATTTAGCTGCTTATGCTGTAATTAGCATGTCACAGTGTTTACCTTGTTTGTGCAGCTCTGTGTGGCTCCACACACTGCAGAAACAGACCATGTAGGCGTTATTGAATCTGGCCAACAGTTTAATATTTGGGAGATTTAGTAATCACACTGCTGCAACTTTATAGAATAGCCAAGGAAATGTTAAAAATATTAACCAGAAATATGACAGGTAGGTTAATAATAGGTTGAGATTTGATTTATATTATAGCGAAGGAAGACACAAAGGGAGAGAAAGCTCCAACAATTTCTACTTCTGCAAAATAATTAAAGCAATTGACTGAGAATTTAAGTCTAAAATATTTGATGGTCCTGGCTAAACTGTATATTATTTTTACATCATTATTGATTTGTTTTAATACACAAATGAGAATCCATAGAGTTTAAATTTCTATGGGTATAATTAGCAGGGTGGTAAAATTAGAAGTTTTTCCATGTCTAATATCTAAACACAAAGCTGTAATAGCTAAAATTAAAAAAAGTCAAACCTTTATAAGAACACCATTCTATATGACCATGCTGAATATGTTTTAAGACTTGTTAATGAAAGAATTTGAGACATTTGTTAAACAATGATAACAACCATGAATTGGTTACTAGTGTTGTCTTATAAAATTATTTGAAACTATTTAATTTGGTAAAATTAAAGTGTGGTGTAAATCAGGAATGGGAAAGAGAGTTGAATAATATCCAAAAAAGTTATCAGAAGACAAATTAGAATTGTAGAAAAAGATAAGAGTAAAGTCCTTATATTAAAATGTTAAATAATGATCATCAAAATATTTGAAATCATAAAATGGCAATAGCTATAGAAAATGTTAGGTCACAAATTTCTGCCTCTAATCATAAATTATGACAAGGATTAGTTAATATATCCAAAACTATAAAGATTTTCACATAAATTAAGAGTGTTGTAATTCCAAGTGTCAAAAATAAGAAATCCTGTAACACAGAATTATTAACACAGTATTACTGGCCTTTTAGAAAGATGATAAAGACACAAACAAGATACAGGACAAGAATTCTGACTCTGTTCTTCTAGAAATTTTTCTGAAAAAATCTTGACGAATTGACTGAACAGCAAGTGAAGTTTCTTTTGAAACCTATTTCAGTAGATTAATGATCAGATTAGAATTTTGAATTAAAATAAGGCACTGGGTTTGGACAGCTTAATTCCAGAGATCTATAAAACAAAATATTATTATACATTTTAAAAAGTAATTTAATTTGATTCATAAGAAGATGTCTCCTTCATGAAAGTGTACTATCACTATCATATTAAAACAAGTTGAGAATCCAGAATCTTGGAATGCATGTAGACTGTGTTATTATTAAATATATAATGTCTATTTATTCAGATATGTTGAAAAATTATACATTTAGTAAATAATTATCAAACAGGATTTATGATTAAAGACAGGTGAATTAAATAGATATATATATTAAATAATATGACAAAACTAATAGGTTGAACATATTTTAATAGCCTTTTGAACAGTTTCAAAAATGTTGTTTATTGACATAAGTTAAAAACAGGTTATTTTCATTTTTGCTATTGCATTCATAACTGCTTTTGAGATGAAACAAGTTGAAATAAGATGTTAACCCTAATGTGAGGTGAAGATAGATAGATAGATAGATAGATAGATAGATAGATAGATAGATAGATAGATTGATTTCTGGTTTGCATTCTTGATAGATTATCAAATAAATTGTTCAAAATAATTAATACCTCACGAAACTTCCAAACAAACAAATAAAATAGCCGTAAAAAAGACAAAATAATAATAAAAAAAATGAACGGCTAAAAACGCAAATTGACTTTATTACATAAAAATCCAACTGGTAAGCACTTTCATTCCCTTCATGGAACCTCTTCAGACCAAGTTGTATAATGAACACACTTATTTAAATACTTAATAATAATAACATGTGACCCAAAGCACTTCATGCCTTAACCCTTTCCTTCTAAGAACAACTTTAAAGTTTTCCCTATCATTAAAACCAGAGTATACACATGCATTCAGCCTGTTTTGTCAGCAATATTCTCTCCAGTCCAGTTCATCTTCTGCATCAAACCTATGATCAAAACCATTAACTTCATCAATTATTACAAATATGAAGCATGCCTAATTTTTTGCTAACAAATGTTTTTTCTTAACGTTTTGCCAAGGCATTGCTTACATCAGTCTTGTCTACTGCTCTTATATGTTCATTCACCCGCAGGTAGAATTCTCTAATGGATCTTCCTATATAGAATGCTGGACGTAATTCACACAGAGCCATGTATACCACATATTTGGAACTGCAATTATATAAATTATTCAACCTAATTTCAAAACTTCTTGCTGTCACTACAAACTTCTTAACTGCTTTCATATATTCCAAAACTGAAGAAAAACAAACTGTCAAAAAACATTCTTGGTTACTTTTATCAAGTTCATGTTTCTTTTCTGAAAACTTTTTTATGTTTGACACCCTGTCTACACTAAGTGGACATTTATTTATGCTTTTAATGTAATACAACTTTAAATGTGAAGGTATGTCAGTGGGTTCAATTAAGGCAGCTGTTTGTAATTTTGTAACACACACCCCTTTTTTTGGGTTTTAAATTGTGTTTGATGATTTTTTCCTTTGTCTGAAGAAGTCTTCCTACTAAGGGAGACAAAAAGCGCTTTACTTTTACATTTTCTAATAAACCTTTGGAGTTTTACACCTGCTGGTTCGGAACCTTTTGATTTGCTTTCATATATTGACATAACTTACAACTGTTACATCTTTTCATCCAACCTTCCAACACAGCAGGCATACTTGAGCATAAATTCCTTTTCTTGTTTTTGTTAGAAAAAAATAAGGCATGCTTCAAATTTGTAATAATTGATGAAGTTAATAATTTTGATCATAAGTTTGATGCAGAAGATGAACTGGACCGGAAAGAATATTGCTGGCAAATCAGACTGAATGCATGTGTATACCCTGGTTTAAATGATAGGGAAAACTTTAAAGTTGTTCTTAGAAGGAAAGGGATAAGGCATGAAGTGCTTTGGGTCACATGTTATTGTTATTAAGTATTTAAATAAGTGTGTTCATTATACAACTTGGTCTGAAGAAGTTCCATGAAGGGAATGAAAGTTCTTACCAGCTGGATTTTTATATAATAAAGTAAATTTGTGTTTTAGCCATTCATTTTTTATTAAACATAATTAATAGTTTTGAATGGATTTTAATACAAAATAATATGAAGTACTTGTAAGATCAAATGCAAGGCTTACTCAGCTACAATAAGGAATTGTTTACTCATTTTTTTTTTATTCTTTGTTCTTATTTCAGGTAAAGGCGAGAATTCCAACAAAACATATCCCATCTGTAAAAACTGACGGCATTGGAAATGCATTGGAACTATATAATTTAATGAACTAGATAAGGATAATAAAAATTTGATTCTGAAATTATCTGTTTAACTTCATTTTCATAGTTTTAGAAGATGTTTTTCTTTTAAATTTTATTCATAGATCATTCTACGCGTACCAAAATAATTTCCTTCTGTACACTGCATATTAATCCCCCATTCATATAAGACAAGTAAAATATACAATATACAGAAATGTAATTACTGTAAATGGAACAGATTGGTAAAAGCAGATTGGAATCATATCTTGTTTAGTTGGGAGGTTTGGGGGAATTCTGATTAAAAAATGAGGACTTTATATAAGTATTTTTGTCTGATAACTGTCATCTAAACAAATGGTTAATACAATTAGTAATCCTATTCCCAAATGTATAGAGAATCATCAGTGCACATTCCAAAAACACCAGCACAAAAAAATAAATCCAAACACAGAATCCACGCACTTTACCAGTTGCCTTTTATTTAAACAATCTGGTACCTCGGCCTTTCGCCTTCAATGGATCACAATAAATGAATATTTTTTCATGTGTATATATATATATATATATATATATATATATATATATACACACAAATTTAATAGCAATTAACACAAGCACCTAACATCAATTAATCAATCAATCACTGATATAATCACGGATTTAAAGTGACATTTACAATGAATTAGAAAGAAGAAGAACAATACATCAAATAAACCACATATAAAATAACAAATAACATCCATAATACATTAGTCAAATAATTATAATATAGTTAAATACCCAATTCCAAATTAAGTCCATGGGGCTTCAGAGTTTTAAATTTTAAAATCATTTTGGTCTCCAGTTCAAGTAATTTATAGGAATAATCCCCCCCTCCTCCGATGAAAAATGGTTTACCCAGTACACAAAATCTCAAACTATTTGGGCAACCACCATGTTTATCAAGAAAATGCTGGGCTCCTAGATTTTACTTTAATTGTAGATGAATAGGAGTAGTGTATATTCTAGGTTGTTCATGTGTAGACATTTGGTACATAGGGCAAACCAAAAGGATGGTTAGAATTCATATTCTAGAGCATTTAAAAGATATTAGAAACCATAGTGAAATTAGCCCTGTGGCCCAGCTATAAATTACTATAATGTATTATGGATGTTATTTATTTTATATGTGGTTTATTTGATGTATTGTTCTTCTTCTTTCTAATTCATTGTAAATGTCACTTTAAATTCATGGTTATATCAGTGATTGATTGATTAATTGATGTTAGGTACTTGTGTTAATTGCTATTAAATTTGTGTATGTATATATATATATATATATATATATATATATATATATATGAAAAAATATTCATTTATTGTGATCCATTGAAGGCAAAAGGCCGAGGTACCAGATCGTTTAAATAAAAGGCAACTGGTAAAGTGCGTGGATTCTGTGTTTGGATTCATCAGTGCACATTGTCCTGGAGTTTCTTATTAATATTTAGGAAAATCAGTACCAGGAATTGGAAAAATAATAGAAGTCCAACATTTCAGGAAATTATTTCATTAGCCACTAAGAGATGCTAGAGAGTAATAAATGTGATAAAAATGAACTCTAAGAATAACTCCCCCCAAATATTAAATATTTGACAAAATGAATTTTATTAGATGAATATAACAAGGATTGTCAAGTAAGTGCAGTTGCCATTTAATATTTATTTGATTAGTAATTAGGTCTCATTTATTACGAAGGACTTAATTAGGAATAAGTTGTTATGTATTTTGTATATAGATTTGATTTTTGGATTATAGCTGATTTTATGTTTTTTTCTGGTAGTTAAATCTGTTTTTAAAAATGTTAAAGTTTACATGGAAAAACATTTGCCCTTTATAAATATACATTTACTGTACCATATAGACCACTTTTGTAATTCCTTCTCTGCATGTTTACATTTTTTTCACTACAAGCACCACTCTTCTCCCCTTTCTTATCCATTTACTTACCTCCACCAACCATGCCTCCTCATTTTCTGCCCACCTCTTCAGCTCATAGCTTTTCGTTCTCCTTACCTAAGCCCCTTTCATCTCTAGACAGTCCAAACCAGGAATAAAAACCTCTTTAAAACTTCCTTATCATTTTTCCAGAAACTCTGCCACGTTCACTCTTCTCTTCATGATTTTCTTCAAAATTTTTGATGGGATCTTTATCATACTGTGTTCTACATAGCTATCTTCATCAACCCATCCTCTCCTATACCTTTTTAATATCCTTCCAGCTTTAGGTCCATTGGACCCTTGGGTAGGAAGTAACCCTCTATTTTAGCTCCTGCTAATCTAAAAAAGGTGCTGACCACATCTGGCCACAGATCTGAGAAAAGCTATCCTAGTACCCTCCCTAGCCACATACCTAATATCGACTCTCATATTCCGGTGTATTCACTATGTCCTCCCTTTCCTCTAACCATATTATTAGAGTGCTCAGTTCTTAATTTAAGTTCTCCTATGCCCACCTGTCTAAAAACAAATATTCATTGCCACACATATATTTTGCATTCCACAAAACATTTTCTCACTTAAATCAAAAACTTTAAAATACCCTAGACCACCACCTACAGAAATGTACACATATCATGTTTACCTTGACCTAAATAGCAGTCCTCGCCACATTCTATTTACCTTATCAGCTTTCCCCTACACTTTATACTCAGCAAACTCATCTGCATTCATTAATGAGGCCTGTTTTATCTAAACCCCTTCATGCATACCCATTGTTCACCATTGCCATTACAAGTGAACAATTACAACTTATACACACTGGAACCTTTTCATGCATTTTATATTCTATATTCCTATATCCCTATAGTACCAAATGAAAAAAAAAACACTGCATACCTCTAACTAAAAATTTCCTTCTGTATGCTGCATATTTATCCAATGTTCACTTATGTTTTACACCTACATCCTCATTCTCCTCTTTTCAAATGAACCTCCTGCAGATAATTACTCTCCCCCTGGATATTATCTAAAGACTAATCACTTACTCTCAATTGCATTGCTTACATAGATCAGTACCAAACATCCTGTTTTCCTAAATTACTAATATCATTCCAGTTCTCAGTTTAACAAAATGAAATACATTTTATATCAAAAGGAAAAGCATTAAACAACAGTACCCAATTGCATTCCTATTATCTACCACAATGAGTTCATCTCTTATAGAGTTACACACATATTTGGACCAATTACGCCATATTATAAAATTCTTAAAATTATACTATTCCTATCCATTAATGTTATTTCTATGCACATGCAAGACCTGTGGTTTCAGTGATAGTGGCTATATATATATATATATATATATATATATATATATATATATATATATATATATATATATATAAAACTGAGCATATTAACAGAAAAATCATTTCTAGGTTTGTTTATGTGACTATACTATAATTTACACACATTTCTCCACATTCACTATCATCCCTTTATAGGGATATAACCCATTTTCCAAATAAATAGTTTAATTCACTCATAATTAAACTTCAATAATCCCCAAATGCAAAATATATACAGTTTAAATCAAAATTTACTACCACTTTGAAACAGCAGCTAGTGTCCTTTAATGTTCATTACCCTAACTGCAAAAGAATAAAAATTACAATCCACTTCTTGAAGACCACTGCAACTGCAATGTCTCATTGTTTTCAGAAAGTCCACATTTAGTGAGACTATCTTTTTATAGCTATCTATAATAAGATATAATCATTAACCATAATGTCATTGTCCATGGAGTCTTCTACAAAATAAGAAACTTCAAAATG
Source organism: Protopterus annectens (assembly GCF_019279795.1). NCBI lineage: Eukaryota > Metazoa > Chordata > Ceratodontiformes > Protopteridae > Protopterus > Protopterus annectens. The sequence continues at coordinate 1,049,440,147 of NC_056746.1, read as the reverse complement.
TTCCTTTACCTTTCATTACTGAGTTATCTCTGCCAGGGTCCAAAAATCTGCCTCTTGTCTATGGTTGAGATTTTTTCTTCTTCAGCCCATTTCTGGTTCAGCCCTATATTGAGAAGACCTTTCTTCTCTGGCTTCATAGTCCCCTCAAATGCTTCCTTATTCACAGTGTCTCCCTTTCTCTCTCTCTCTCTCTCTCTCTCTCTCTCTCTCTCTCTCTCTGTCTTTCTCACGTAACCAAAGTATAGAAAAAAGCACAAACAGAAGAAAGACATCTTGGGAGCAGGTCATCAATCAAGCATCACTGTATTCATCCACACCCCATCCTTTCATACCTGTTAGTTGCTGGATTCAACTTCATACCAGGTCCACCCCATTGCAGCTCCATCTTTGCCTATTTGCCCATTGGCCCCTTTTCCCTTGACTCTTTGTTTTTAACATTCATTTGAATTTATCCTTGCTTTCGTTTGCAAGTTGTCTCTTCTTCCAGATGTTTTGACTGTTATTTCATCTACAAAGCCCTTGTGAATGTCCAGGTCCTCATCTGCCCACGGTCTTTGGAAGGTTACCCTCAGCCCTCCTTTCCTAATTCTTAGAATGGTGCTCTATATTCTTCAGTCACTGTTAAATTCCAGTAATGCACTACATACTTCTTTTGTTTCAGCTATAACATCATTTTGACCATTTTGACTTTCCCTTTTACCTACTCCTGCCTATGTAACACAGAACCCTTTGGATCAAGGGATCTCACCCCAGTTTTCTAACAGATTGGCTTGTTTTATTCCTCTCACTGCAACTTCCTCCATCAATAAACCTGGCTGATCCCATCAAACACTTACTCTTCGCATCATATCACAATATATGATGATTGTATTCTCCACCATATTTACCTAGTACATCTGTCCTTTTCAAACTACCTGCAAGGTTACTAGGTATAACAACCTCACAACAGCTGATTCCCACTTCAGATTAGACATGATGTGAACCCTCCTAAGTAGCTGTGTCTTCAGTTATGCTTTATTTTACTCTTTCTTTATTAACAAACACATTCCACAAAGATCCTTACTGCACCACCTACTTTTTGCATCAGTAGTTGTGCAGTTTGATAATACAATGCCTTGGCTTACAAGTATTTGTCAGCTGTCCAACACTATTGGCTCTCTCTCTACCTGTCAATCTAAGTATGGTGCTTAAACAAGTCTTTCTTGCATCCATTCTTCCACAAAGGGAATCAGGTCTTACATTTTCTTGTTGGCTATTATTTTTCATATCTTCTCACTTAGCCTCTAATATTTCAGATACTCCCTTCGGTAGCTATGTTTCACTTTCCATTTGCTCAGTTATATGCCTGAGTAAGCTCAGTTGACTATTGCTTACTTCAATGCCTCTAGCAGTTGCACCACTTCATGCCTTACCCTCTCCCTACCCCCAAACAACTCTGCTCACAAGAACCTATTCTCTGTGGCCAGGTCTTTCAGGAGCAAACAAAATTTGTCAGATTTCACCTCCATTCTTAACTGTTGTTGTTGTCTTTCGGCTTTTCCCGGTTATTTTCACCACTGTGGAACTCCGGTCCGCTAATGACTGGCAGTAGATTTTCACAGTGCCGAGTTGCCAGCTCGACACCCAACCTTCAATGAAGGCACGCCCATTCACGCATGCTTTTGGAATGCCATTCGACCTGTGGGGAGGACATGCAGACTCCACACAGAAGACACTCCCCGCACACTAGCTGAGAATCGAATGGAAGAACCTCTTGCTGTGAGGCAACAATGTTACCGCTGCACCCCTGCAGATCCACTCAGACCTTTTCTCATCCACTTCAGCTGCAACAGTGTTTATTACTTGACCACACGCACATACACAAACACACACACACGCCCACACACACACACACACACACACACACACACACACACACACACACACACACACACACACACACACACACACACACACACACACACACACACACACACACACACACACACACACACACACACACACATCTGCCCAAACAACCAGTAACCATTAACAGTGTACTCACACTAGGCAATCATCTTCACAGTTGGCTCAGAAACCCCCTCCCCATTTTCCTGCATAGTTTGCCCACCATGTGAGAAAGCACAAGGATGTAATTTCTAGCAATTTTCTTTTAGTCTTCATGTCCCTTATCAAGTTAATACATCACTGTTTTCACAATAAATGCATCATTTCTTTAATAAATATACAGATCTTTTCTGAATTGAAACTATGTTGTTTTCTGAATATAGTCATCCCTTATAACCTGCTCAATCCATTATCCTGATTTGATTGTTCTTATAATGGATATTCTTTGTTCCTTTGCTCCTGCAGATGAATTTTGGAATTTATGGCTTATCTCTTCATTATGTCCATAATGCAAAGCACATGCATGTTTTAGAGCCTCATACTTAAAAAATTAAATGCCGTTGGGTACCACTTTTGTAATAGTACTTCTGTTGTACATGTTAAGAAAGAAATACCCATCAAGGCATTTCCGGACAGATAACATTTAGCAAATAACTATTCTGTACATTGTGTGACATCTTTACTTTTAAGTTCCTCTGGCCCCTAAAATCATCATTATAAGTTCATCACATACTGGCTCAAGGCTTCTGATATATTACACCTCTCTCTTTGAAACATTTCACAGTACTCAGTATTTTGTCATCATGATTTCTCAGAACGTTAATAAACAGTAATTTAATTCAACCAACACTTTTTGGAGAAGGTAAAACTCACAGAAAGCATGCACATATATGGCCTCAACCTCCACTACACACACACACACACACACACACACACACACACACTCACACATACACACACACACACACACACACACACACACACTAACAGACACACACACATATACATACCCATGTGAGCATGCACATACAAACACACACACACACACACACACACACATACACACACACACACACACACACACACACACACACACACACACACACACACACACACACACACACACACACACACACACACGTGCGCGCGTGCACGCACACACACACACACACACACTCACTCACAGAGACACAAACCTTCACAAATACACACCATTCATTTTTATGATTACTTTGCCTGTCTGGCAACTTCTGCTACAGTTTCCGGAAAATGTTCCTGCTCCTCACCATCTCCGGTTGTGTCCTCAGACAGCACAATTTCAACCCAGTTTATCTTATTTAGATCCATACATCCAAAGTGAATACATCACTCAGGCTTCCTAGCTTCAGTTTCTTTACTCATTTTTCTTAAATTGTGCATGAACAAAACTCTCTGTCAATCATGTCTAGATCCCAGCTGCTGTCAGAGATCAGAATTATTTTTCTAATTTCCGTCTATTCTTCAGCTACAATACATTTTTCCACTTCATTTAAATTTTGCATTTCATTTTGGATTAGCTATGTCCAACTTATCAACTGCAGTTACATTATGTGCATTTTGTCATCATCCCAAAATGTTTCCTTTCTTCACATTTTATCCCTATGTCTCTGTAAGTGTATATTAACCCCCTACACATACACATTCAGACACTGCACATACATGCATGTGCATGCTCTTATACATATGTCCATGTACACACACACACACGCACACACACACACACACACACACACACACACACACACACACACACACACACACATATGCATGCACACCACTTTATATGCAAAGATGGTACATTCTTATTGGTATTTGTATTACTTTCAAGTGAATCCAGTAATTTCATATATAGTTAAGTTACTTGATTTGGCAGTCCAAGCTACTGCATAACCTCTTGTGTATATCATAGTCTACTTCTTCTGTGTTTGCTTTACTGGACTTGATAAATCCCTCCTAATGCCAGACAAGAAAGAAGCTTAATCGGGTTCTGGTCAAAATTGTCTCAGGCTGTATGTATACACCTTTTTATTTATATTGAAAAAGAGGGTCTATATCAGCATTTCAAAAATTGAATAGTTCGAATCACTATATGTCGAACTGACATAATCGATCTATTCACTTTTCGAATGCCGATACAAAAAAGACAAAAAAAAAAGCTAAAGGGTGTAGGTAGGAGGGCAAGCTCCCCTGCACTCCCTACACCCCCCACTACTTAAATATACCAACTCCAAGACTGCACTACATTGAAGCAAACGGAAATCTCCCCTTATGGAGATTTCCTTTTACCCGTTCCACATTCTGCACTTTTGGCATTCTTGAGGCGACTATATCAGATTCTATATTGTCAGCGTTCGAGATGCTGATGGGAACCCGAAAAAGAGCGATGTACTCTGTGTAATCTACCCAGTTAAACTGGATATACAATTGATTTAGGTCACAAAATTTTTATATTGTATGATCTTCTGAGCATCTTTAATTGTTCTCACATCTAATGGTGCATCAGAAGACTCACTTTGATGAGAAATCCCTAACATTATAGTTTCTTAGGTAAGTACTTCAAGGTTATCTGCAGACCACTACAAGCCTACCCAATAACCTATATTCAAAATGTTCCTCCCACCTCAGAGAGGACAACACATGCTAGACCATGGGGAGAATTTAAGGCTGCCCATCCAGTTGTCTAGGTTTACCTTAAAGACAGCTAGGGTGAAACTCTGCTTGACATGTAAAAGACATTTGTTCAAGAGGTGGGATATACAAATGAGATATGGATCTATAGCATTGTGTCTTATTTATCTACTGACAAACATTTAGTTCCCTTAACCAGGCATTTGGGAAATCATGTGTTCTGCAAAGGACCAAGAGGTAAAAGAGTGATCTTTTGTGGTTTGAAAGGCTAAACAAAGAACCCCACAAAGTAGTTTATAAGAAACTGAATATACAGACAGGGCTGGGAGTTTGTCCTCATAACTTTGATTTTTGAGGATACTGATCTTTTTAATTTTGAATCGCTGATGTCTCTCAAGTTGAGTGATATGTTTAGATAAATACATGCTGAACGATGTATTATATTCTATAATGGGTCTGATGAGATACAAGTAAAGAGGAATTAAGACTTCATTAGATCTAACAGAGATACATTTGGAAATTAGATGAACCATATAGAAGGTTTTCGGAACTACCCTGGGCACACAATAGTCAAAGGACAAGGGACTATCAATGAAAGTGCCTAGATCCTTTACAGTAGAGCTTGACTGAAGGGGTGTTTTACCTATATTGTATGTGAAAATGTTCTTTGTACCAAAATGAGATATGGAGACCATTGGTCTTGCACAAATTGTTAACATTTATTTTATTTTTATTTATTTATTTATTTTATTTATTTAACATTTGTTGACCGGGAATGTCCGACTAGGCTCCACAGATCCTATTTTCAGCGGAGGCCTGGGGAGAAATGCTCCAGAAGCATGTCTTTAGAATGGTCTAACACATGCTGGAGCAATTGGGAGGCAGTGGAAGATCAAATAATTATTCCCAATTTACAGATGTCTGCATACTTAGATAACCATAGGCCAGGAGCATTGGCCTGAAGGTCTGAGAAATAGATGGCAAATAGGAAAACCTCAACACTGAGCTCTAAGCATACCACTGCTACATTTTTGTGCATTCAAAAGTGAGATCTGAGATTCCAAACATGTGAGTTTTTACACAACATAAAAAATTCATATTTAGATTTATGAGCCTGTCAATAATTCCTACATGGAAATATTGCCAAATGCATTGGCCAGGTCTAGATTTGCTGCATGTAGGCATAAATGCTATCCTCTGCTTAGGTGACTTCTTCAAAGAAATGAATGAGGTTAAAGATAATGAGGCAGGACCTTCCTTTCACAAAGCCAAGGTTAAGAGTTTTCATTGACCAGATTAACAAAGTCTGAGATAATATGTCTCATAACATTACATATGAAGCTAGTGAAACTAATAGGCCTATAGTCACCACCCTTGTGTAATGGTTTTATAATGGCTGTTTTCAAGGCTTCAAGAACATAACCAGTAGAGAGGCTTAGATTAAAGAGGTTAAATAAGGGTTCATGTAGGCCATATTCAGTACTGATAATCAGAAAACCTGGAATAATATCAGGTCCTATGGACTTGCATGTTGAGATGGATTAGCATGTTGAGAGGGCTGAGAGGACTTTTTTTCCACAGTAATTAAGAGGGGTTGGCTGGGACTGTAGAAGCAGCTATAAATGTCAGTAGAGTAAAAGCTGCACTAAATTGGAGCACTGAGATATTAACTATTTCCTCTGGCTCAGAGTGGGACGTATAATTGTGGATTAGCTCTGACTGTGGTTGAGAATTAGTTCTTAACCTTCTGGCATAGTTCAAAAAATTTAGTTATTTTTGGTTTTAGTGGTTATTATAAGTTCATGCTCAGCTTTGAGCTTCCTAATGTTACTCTTAAGCTCTTTACTATTTTGCTTATATGTTTGAGACCTCATATAAGCATCAAGTAATTTCTTTGATTTGTTATATAATTTGTTTAAATGGGTAAAATATCAAGGCATTGTTTGCATGTGTGCAAATCAATGTAAAATCAGATCAGTAGAAGTGCAGTAAAGAAAGCATTATAGGCAGTAACGTGTATTTATGTGTGCCACACTGAATGACCAAAAGGGATACGTCCAAAAGCTGCTTCTGAGTGATGCCAAGAATTAGACTGGTAAGAAAAGGTTATATTGTGACTTACAAAAGTACGTAGTGACTCACTAGTAGTCATAGGCCACTGTAGCAGTTCCAGGCCAATAGTGCAGCAACAAAGACAAGCAGTTCTGAAATACCTGAATGTAGCTATGTAATTATTCCACTTATGTCCCCATAGCCTATGGCATATCTCTAATATAAATATACAGTTTCTGTTTTAACTGTTCTCCTTCTATTTGCCATATGTGCTATCTTCCATTTGCTTTTCGCATATCATCTAATCATTAGTGTCAGGCCATCATCACTTCACCCTTCTATCAGCCTCTCCCTGTGTTTACCATCATTTCACAGCCATGTAATCTGACTGTTCTACAGCACTTTGATTCTCTATCTCCCACTCCCCTTCCCATTCTACTTGCTTATGCCTCCTATCACCTGAAGTCCTGTATTGTCTATCCTCAAGCTATTTCATCACTAATCTACTGCTTCCCCAAATTTTACACTTCCCATTTGTTCTTTTGCTTTTTCTCTCCTTTCTCATCCCTCCCTGTTTCCTTGTAGCTGCCCATAACTAATTCAGTGCTGGTTTACTGAAAATATTTTAAATGCCACATATATCTTGATCATGTCATGTTGTACAAGAATGCCAGCTGCTGATACTTATGCTGTTTACCAATAGCAGAAGCATAGCGATTATAGTTATTTCTTACCGACTTCATTTGTCATTGATAGCAATGAAGTTATTCAGACAACGAAGTACATGCCATAATCGTCGCCTCAGCACCTTCAAGATGAATGTCCTTATACATACTACCAAGTTGTGTCTCATATGACTGCATTCAGCTGTATTTGCTCTGTATTATATTATTCTGAAGTTTTTATTACATTTTATTTCTTGCTCATTGAACTGCCCTGTGCTTGTATATTTTTTTCTCTGATCGTTAATCTCTGTGCCTTTACTGTAGACTGGCTAAGCCCAGGTAGAATGTCCTGGACAATAAAAACAAAGACACAAGCAAATAAATCAGTAAATGAGAATTGAGATTCCCCAGTGACCCATGTGGCAGAAAGTTTCAGATGGAATTAAAGAGAACACAGACTGAACATAGAAAAGGATTATGCGTCTGTACTGTTTATGTTTCTTACTGTCAAAATCACAAACATGAGTCATACATTTCAAAAATACAGAAACTCCATCATCCTAGGAGACCCTAATTAGCCCTTGATAAACTGGGTTAAATATACCTCAAATGTAGCTCCTTGATTTCATATATAAGAACTTCCTGACCAAATAGTCAGAGAACCTCCTTGAGGACTTCTAGATTTGGCCGTTACAAATATGGCATCTATATATACTATTTCCCTGGCATACTTCTTCCTAGTTAAGTTTGACCACAAATTTGTAACTTCTCCTTCAAAGTCCCCAAACCATCAGATATGAATATAATTATATTCAAAGATTTCAAATGTATTAACTTCCTGCAATTCTGAGAGAAAGTCTCAAACCTCAAGTTTAACTGTAGCACACAAAATGTTACCAGAACCAAGCAAAATGTGAAGTTTAGGAACAAGCCAGGCTGGAGGTCCCAAATGCATAAATAAACAATACAGTAAAAGGTAAAAAAAATCTTCTTAGAACATACAGCAAAATGAAGTCCCCACAAATCAAGGTAATCATCAGAAAATTATCAAAGGTACTAAAAAATACCATCAGGAAAACAAAGATATCTCATGCACTTAGACTAACATTGGAAAAGCTAAGGATAATAACAAATCCTTCCTTATTCGCATCAGAAAATGAAGAAATCATACTGTGCATTGCTCTGAACTTATTCAAACTGACACCACCTTCTCGGATCCAGTTGATATCACAAATATATTAAGAAGTAAGTTCAATGAAAATTTCACCCCAAGATAATTTTACAACATCAAGCCATTCCAAAGGATTTCAAACCCATACAAAAGACTTGCTAAAGTAACTTAACAATATATATATATATATATATATATATATATATATATATATATATATATATATATATATCTTCCATGAGACCTGATAGCCTACCTGGTAGCTTGCTGAACAGTACCAAACATACACTGGTAGCATCACTTCCTTAGCCATTCAACCTAAGTTTAGCAACTGCTGTACAGTAGTTGTGATACCACATCACTAGGGTGGCCCACCACAGACCACTGAAATTACAGAATCATTAGCCTGACAAGCCTCATCTGAAAGTTCATGGAATGGTTCATAACTGACCTGATAAACTATGACATTAAAAGTCTATGGTTCAGTACTGGCAAGGTGTAAATGGCTACATGCTCTAGTTGCATTGTATTTTATGATTCTATGTCATTCCTGTAAAATTACAATAAAAAAACTGTTCATTTCATCCATATTTATATTTTTAATTGTATTTACAGAAATAAGTATAGCAAAGAAGAGACTGTCCAGTATCACAAATGTTAACTGGAAAATAATATTGCAGCCTGTGGTATAATGTAAATGCTAAGGTACCTCACAGATTTTTGTTTGTTACATATACAACACTGGTGTGTTTGCACAAGTCTCATGAGGTAGCAATAAAAATGTTATGCTATTGAATGTGAAAAAGATTTTCCTATAACAAGCGCAGTCGGGTTTGATACAGGCAACTAATGCTAATGCTTCTTCTTCAGAGATAATCTTCAGTTTCATCAAAGCATATCTAACTTGGGAGACTGCAGAATATGTCTTAAAGGCAGAAGTGAAACTACAGAAAAGAAAGTATGTCATCTGAAAGCAGAAGCTATTTTCAGATGACATTATTAAAACCAACATATTAGTGACCTAAAATAAGACTTTAAGTATGACAGTATTAAGAAAAGGATCATGTAAAGTAGTCGTGCAGAAAGGTTGAACACAAGTAAATGAGAATCGTAATTTTACAACAAGGAAACATCTAAGAGTCCAACCATTAACACGTCAACAGCTACACTGAGATCACTGAGTACTGAAAAATGGAAATCTTTTGAAAGAAACTACAGATCAACTTACAACATGTGTTGTGCACTGAAGATGTGTAATCCACAAAGCTAAAAACTCTGTTGCCGTCACAAAATTGATATGCATACTCAAACAGCTGATAAGAATGGCATGGCTAACCCATTCTGCACCTTTGTCATGTTATCACCACCACCACTAATAGACTGGTTGTTTTATACTTTACTTATTTTTTCTGTTATACTTCTTTTTTGCTTTGAAGCATTTATACTCTTTTTAAGGCAATTTCCACAGAAAAAACATATCTGTAAAGAGTATGGGTAAAATTAAGAAACATGCTGTTTAGTGCATATGGATATTATGTAGGTGTGAGCAGGACACCTACTTTTGATTCATAGATAAATGTCTGACACTTAAGAATGGCCAGTATGTTTGTGCACACCACAGTCAACAGTACTGTATAGTTTAGATCAACTTTGAAACCCTGACGAAAGGTGGTGCTTGATTCATAGCACACCACATCACACATCATACCCTGCCTTCCTCACAACAGTACTGCTAAGATAATCAGGGCTGCTGTCCATATCAAACCAGATCAAAATGGCACCACGCTGTAGCAAGAGCAAGAAAAGCACAAAGATGCATCCGTGTTACTGTGACCTAACAATGCTGAGCTCGCATGCACACGCATGCGCGTGCACACACACACACACACACACACACACACACACACACACACACAATGTCAAAAAGATCTCACATTCAAACACAGACATTTCCATCAACAAGTCTAACCCTCACTTACAAAAAATTCACAAATTTAGTACTCATCAACACACAGTCTTAAACCGCTTACTTAACATTCGCCTATTTAGTACTACAGATCACACACACAGTCTTAAACCACTTAACATTCGCCTATTTAGTACTACAGATCACACACACAGTCTTAAACCACTTACTTCACATTTGCCTATTTAATACTACAGATCACACACACAGTCTTAAACCACTTACTTAACATTCGCCTATTTAGTACTACAGATCACGCACACAGTCTTAAACCACTTACTTAACATTCACCTGTTTAGTACTCATCTACACACAGTCTTAAGCCACTTACTTAACATTTGTCTATTTAGTACTTATCCACACACAGTCTTAAACCCTGCAATCCAATATCACACTCACACATACATTGACAAATGGGAACCAATGAAACAGTTCATGGACCTGCCCTAATGAATGCCTTTTTAACAGAGAGCATACAACTCAATTAACAGCTTCAGTTGGAAAACAATCAAAAAAAGGAAACTTTTTATGGTTTACAAGTTGTCATTAAGTGCTTGCAATCATGTTTTTATAGACAATTTGTAATCCGTCTACCTGTAAAAGTGTTCTGTTTTTCAAATCTAGACAGTCTGACAGATGGTTTACAAGCTGTTTATAAGCTCATGTGCACACTTAATGACAGCTTGTAAATTGTCAAACTGTTTTTAATGGTTTAGTATCCGTCTAAAATTTGGCAGCAGGTAGGCACTGCCTTTACACCGCTCTTCTTGCAGCATTTCTATATACTACACTGTTTGATTGCCTAAATCAACAAGGCTTATGAATTATTTCAGTTGGGTCGATGCACTCATTCTTCAACATTTACATTTAGATAATGTACAATTGCTATATCTAATCTTTTTAAATTAAAAGTTCATGTATTGAATATACATTTTCAGATGATGATAATACAGCACCTTCAAAAAGCTTATCTGTTTGTGATCTTCATGTCCAGCACAGAGTCTTTCTGTTGAGCTGAATTCTTACCATTGTACACAATTTTATTATGAGAAGACAGCAAAGGATATTGCACACTGAAATATGAGATGCACTCATGATGGCTCCACTACAGATGGTCAAAATGAAATCTCTTGAGCATCATAATCCAAATAAAAAGCTGAAGAAGATGTCAATCACCATTTCCAGTAGGAAATCATTGTCAGTATGATTTCCAAGTGTGTGTGGCAGTGACTACACCTTTTGGGAGATTTCTAACTTCTTCAAGTTGGTGAAACCATGGAACTAGTATACATAAGTTTGGGTATATGGGGACTTGTTCTTGATATCAGGGGTTGCAAGAGGGCTTTTTGTTCACCTTTCTGTGTTTTTGGGGTTTTGTTTCAGTGTTTCATCTATTTGTCATTGTGGAGGTTGATATTTTATAGCATAACCATGTATCATACATGAACATAACCAAGTAATATTATTTGGAAATGATTGCTTAAATAGCTACTTTCAGGGCTTTCTATAAATTTGAGTAAAGGGGCTTTCTATCAAATATGACTGATTTTGGCTGTGTGACTAATTAGGTTCATAGGTTCATAGGTTCATAGGGAGTTAGTAGGCTAAATGCCCTAGGGCCTTTACAAGCCTAGCCATGTTATACCCATGTTCCCTAATTGACCTTGGTTAGATGGTCATTATTCACAGAGTGAATCTATGATCAGCACTGATGTGTCCTATCCATGAGGGACATAGGTGCCACCCCTGGAGTGAATTTACAGTCTCCCATCCAATTGTCTAGGTTGCAATTGAATAGGGTCATTGAGGAGTTCTGCTTCACATGAATTGGGAGTTTATTCCAGAGGAACGGCAACCTCTCGGAGATATATCTGTCTCTCCAGCATATTCGGTTAATATCACAGCTAGGTTGAGATCCCAGGGGAGAGTGACTCTTGCCTAATTTTATTTGCAGATGTGCAGCATTTCAATTAGGACAGGATCAGAGACTGCTCTATAGACCAGGCAAAAGTCACCTCTCAGCAGCCTGTAGGATGCAGAGTAGAGAGACAGGGCTTTAAGTCTTTCCATAAAAGCCATGTTTTGGAAGCTCTGAATTTTCTTGGTGAGAAACCTATGTGGTCTCTCCAGCTGCTGCAGGTGTTTGGTGAGGTACATGGAAAAGGGAGCATTGTGTTCTATTAATGGTCTTATGAGGGTCGAGTGTATAGGAGTTATAACATCTTGGTCTTGGATGAGATGCTCTTATGAGATTTGCAATGTAGAAGGCTTTCCTTACCACTGTAAACACATGGTGATTGAAGTTTAGAGTGCTATCAAACTGTGTTCCCAAATCTCGCACCACTGAGTTTGAGCTTGGGGGGTGCTGTCAATATTGTAATTTGTAGGGACGTCCTCTTTGCCGATAGGGATAATAATGCACTTTTTTGCATTTAACTTTAGTCCATGGCACTAGTTATTTGTCTGTATTAGCCCCCACTGTTACATGTTAACATTGTTTGGGGACTCAATGATCGTACCCAGTCTGCAATCATCAGTATACTTGGTGAGCCACAGGCCATCTACCTTTGCCTGGACTTCTGAGAAATAGATTCTAAATAGTAAAGGCCCAGCACAGATCCTTGTGGTATGCTACTGGTAACTGGTCTTCTGGTAGAGGTGGAATCCCCAACTTTGACAGTATGTGTCCTGTTGGTGAGCCATTTGGCTACCAGTCTAGTGATGTATGGGTTAATCCCCAGTTTTTGATTTCTCCAAGTCTTTTGAGTTTCTAATACCATGACGGGAATGGACCCCATTCCTAAGTCAAAGTATGATTTAAGTTCATGAAATTAATATTGTTTCAGTCTTTGATGTCAGCCAAAAGTGCTTTTCGGAGCACTTGCAATGTGCCCAGCAATGACTCCTTCTGCAATTTGTACAGAGTTACATGGATTGGTAACATATCTAAATATGATTGTAGATGTTTTTTTATAAGACCCGTTGCTCCTACTATTATTGGAACTGTCTGGGTATTTTTCTTCCACATTGCTCTTGTTTCTGCCTGCAGACCCTTTTATTTTATGACTTTGTGTGTCTCTCTGTACGCAAGACACTGTAGTCACTGAGTGTGGTGATTTCAATGATCAATGATACTCTTGTCTCCTTTTCTAGAATCACTATATCCATTTTTCTAACATCTATCTTTTGAACTGTTGGTAATGGGTGGTGATATAAACTTCATCATTTTCTATGATGCTTTGTGACTCATGTTTCCAGTGTTTTTCAGCCACTTCAATAACATTATGTTTGCACAATCCCCAGTAAAACAATCTTGCCACATTATTATGCCTTTCAGTATACAGTCCTGCCATTAGTATGTCGCAACCTGCAACAAGGTGTGCAACTGTTTCCAATTTGGTTTTACAAAACCTACATTTGTCTGTTTCTCCCAAATGTTCAATGGACTTTGTAAACCAATGTGTATGTAGCCCACTATCTTGGGCTACCAATATTAACCTTTCATCTCTTGATTTGAATTTGCCTCTCCTTAACCATTCCTGCATTTGTTCCTGATCAACATGAGGTTCTTCCGGAAGTTTTCTATACTTGCAACTATATTTATGCTTTTTCCACATTTCTTGCCTTCTCATCTGGTCCTTCACCTTATATTCTTTCTTTTGTTTTTGGCACATTCAGTTGCTGCCTGATTTTTATCCACTTCTGGTTTGATTTCCTTTCCTTCTTGATACCGATATGCTTCTGCTAAATTAAGCAGAGAAGTCATCTTGGATTTATTCTCCTCATGTTTCAAAACTTACACTATGTTTGGGTCTTGTGAGGTCAGCAGATATGTGTGGAGTCCCATGATTGCAGATCTATGCATATAATCAATTTCAAGGAGGCCCATCTCTCCTTCAAAATGGGGAATATATAATCTTGGTATGCATTGAATTTTATAAATCATTTGGTGAGCATGAAGCATTCTCTTGTTTCCTATCAAATCTATCCAACACATTTTGGGGCCAGTCAATCACTCCTACCTGTAAGTTAAGACAGGAAGAGCAAATTTGTTTATAGCTTGAATTTTGTTCCTAGATGTTAGTGTTGTTTTCAGGATTAATTTAAGTATTTTGAAATATCCCTTACTAAGTTTTATTTGCATTTGTTCGTGTTTTATTGTTGATTCTTCATCAATTCTCAAGTATTTATACATTCCCTCTTGCTCAAGTTCTTTTATATCACATTCTTGTCCCACACTAGTTTCCTGACGTTGCAGTTTTCCTACTTTAAAGGTTGCTTTTGCACATTTATCAAGACCAAATGAAATTTTTATATCGTCTGAAAAAGTTTTGACAACTTGCAGATGTGCTTTCAGTTCCTCATCTGATGAGCTATACAGTTTTAAATCTTTGACCATGACTTCTTTTCTCTGCCACTAAAACTCTCTCATTTTTGCACTTCCCTGTTTTTCCCCATACTTAGACTATATCCCTGTTTTTTTCTCTGCGAGTGACTGATTGTCTCTCGCTGCACTGTTAACCATTCTGGGCGATCTCTCGGAGTGCATTTTTTCCTGCCTCCTCTACTTAACCCCTCCCCCCTATTGAATTTCCAGCCAATAATTTTCATAGGGTTCCTTCCAGTCCCAGGTGCCATTTTTAAATTGTAAGTTATCCCTTGCTGATAGGTGTCCCTGTCTGTAAGCATGTACTCGCAAGGTATGTTGTACGATTAGAAGTTAAATGTTTAATTAGCCTCTGCATATTACTTTTAACAAAAACTGCCTGATGTTGCATTGCTTGTTATTCTGAGCTATTTTATTGCACATGTAATCATATGTCTTGTTTTATTTGTCTCCATGCTGTCTCTACCTAAATGTGTGCGTGCGTATACGAGTACACTTATCACGTACTACATGTTATGTAGGATGATGCACTGTATAGACAGGTACAGCAGCTGCCTTTAGCCATTTTTGTCTTTATCATTCTTTTTTCATCTAACATAGCTAATATGGATGAGCGTGCAGCACATAATATAATACGCCACTCTTCCTTCTGCAGCCAGTATTACCTAGCCTGTAGTACTTAGTTCTTCTGTGATATCGCTACTAAACAGAAGCTGTACATCATTTCCCCCAGCTTTTTGGCTGCAGTATGTAGTTTTCTGTGATATCACTACTATACAAAAGTTGTACATCATTTTTCTCCAGTTTCCTGGCTCGTGTATACATTTCTCTGATAACACTATTGCACATAGTTAAATATGGAGGGGCATACAGAGATCAATGATATAGGCCACCCTTACCTTTTACAGCCAGCATTACCTAGCATGCAGTACTTACATTACATGTGACATTGGTGCTCGCAAGAAACCTTGTTTAGTAACTAGATTTGTGTTCCATTCTCTACTTTATTGTGGATAATGCTGCCAATGAATTGCTCCTGTATTGCCAGTATACATTATGTCCAATCATTGCTTGTAGAAATGCTGTTGTTGTAAGATATATTGTAAAACATTAGCACTGCTATTATTGCTAGTGAGATATATTGCAAAATAATATCACTGTCTAAGAAATAAGATATTGTATTTATTGAGCACACCCTAGAAAAGTAGTTGCACTAGTGGAAACTGTTCTGTAGTGTTGTTCATACTGAATTGTGCTTCTCCTCTCATCCTTTTCATGTGTGCACTGATATTTCCCATTTTTACCTTTCCAGCCCTGCCACTGCTCCCAGACCTCTCAGCCGTGAGCGTTAACCCCAGGATTTCAGAAACCTTGCTGACCTAACAGCTGAACCAACTGCTCTTTACCTACAAAGAGCCTCTCCAAGCAGTAGATGTATGCGATAGTTGTTTGGTTAACTTAACCTAATAGCTGTTCTCCCAAGATTCTAAACACTACACCTAATGATTACCAGCTTACAGTAGGGGATGCCAGCAGCCCATCTTAGTCTGCCTTTGATACCTCCCTGGGTGTATTATACTTTTTCTCTCCACCCTTTCCCTTTCCACCCCTCCCCTAGGTCGACTATTTTTTCTCCTATCTACACCTTCTGTCAGTCATTCCCTCACAGCCTTCTCTTACTCTCTACCTACCTCTCCCTGCCATACTCTTCCTTGCCCTTTGCCTGATGTCTACCTGCTTTGCACACACTGCATATTCTGTCATCCTCCTTTAGCCAGCCATCCGTACACTGCTCCACAGCTGCCTAGCTCTTTGCTCTGGGTCTCTTTCACCTTCACTTACTTCTCCCACTATACTCTACTTACCTGTCTCCAGGTGGTAATGAGTGTCCCCAGACCATCAGTCTGTTTTACTAGTTTCACAATTTTTTCTTCATGACTTCTTTTCTCTGCCACTAAAACTCTCTCATTTTTACACTTCCCTGTTTTTCCTCATACTTAGACTATATCCCTGTTTTTTTCTCTGTGAGTGACTGACTGTCTCTCGCTGCACTGTTTCCCATTCTGGGTTGGTCCCACTCAGTTCACCCTTGCTATGCTCGGGCTCACTCCACTCGTCTACCCTACCCCTATTCTCACCCACCCCCACTTCAATTACATTTATCCTCACCTCATCTCCACCCATCATTGCATACCACCCAATCAGCAAACCTCCCACTGAGTATTACTTAATCACTTCACTTACCACCACCTCTTATTACTGTTTTACTTCCCTCAATCACACACCTCCTTATCTTTTCTCCCTTATCAAACCATATCAAACACACCCCATACTAGTAACACCTGCTAGCATATAATACTAGTACCTACTTTCCTAGCTGTTACTACTATCTAAAGTCTCACCACCCCAACCTCTCCAGAATGCCACTTAAATATGACCTGACACCCTTCCTCCTCTTACTACCCTTAACTCTCCTACTGCATCTTATCTCCTTACAACATGTCACAATCCAATACATTCCCTCATCTACAGCCTCCATACATATAGTAACACACAATATATTCTCATTTTCCTCACCTATATCCTACAGACAACATACTCTGCTTTAAACAAAAACTTCTGCCCACTAATGATAAAGCTATGGCAAACTATACCCCCTTACTTAGCCACAATACTAACAAGAAAAAGGAGCCTGCAATCATCCTGCTCAAATACTCCAAACTAATCTTAAGTGGAGATATCCATCCCAACCTTGGTCCACCCTCCCCATGTCCAAACCCACACCACCTCTATAAGTCTCTAAACCTAACTACTATTAACCTGCACAGCATTAGAAATACAATCTCAGACTTGGGTAACACAAAATAAACCCAACATAACTGCTGCTACAGAAACATGGCTAAAGCCATATATCAAAAGTACAGAAGTTCTCCCTCCAGGGTATGCCTGCCTATGCAAGGACAGACCCCCCCCCAAAGAAAAGTTAATGAGGCAGCTCTAATCTACCCTAACACCTTCAATATGATCCCCTACAGCTCAAAAATACCCAACTTTGCTACAACTGAAATCTTAATAGCCTTCCTAAAAATCAATGACAACAAAAATATATGCATCATTGCCCTGTATATACCCCCTGGTGATAATATCCCCATATTAGAGGACATCCTAGCCTGAAGTTCCAATAACATAACTACAGAAACAATAATACTGGGTGATGTTGGATTTTGGAAAAAAACACATTGTTGTAATTTTGGAGCTTTTCTATTCAGGTCTCCACTGAAAATGGGCCACTAGCCCAGTTGGACCAACCCAGTTAACAAATGGCAATAAATAATTAAATAAATAAAATGTTAACATAAATTGGCTTGATTTCTCACACCATCACCCCCCACCAACATCAACTTATATTAATACAGCCAGCTCATAGATGACATTACCAGACCTAGCAAAAATAACAACCATGGTACAATCTTAGATTGGATCATGGTCTCTGACCTCAGTAAAATAGCCACTGCAGGAACCCTTCCAAATAGCATCAGTGACCACTTGCCAGCATTCGTAAAATGCAGAACCACAACAGAAATTCACAAACATCAATACAAATATACTAGAGACTTATCTCAGCTCTCTCCTGTAACATTTAATGGCACCCTACAAAACATTAATTGGGAACCCCTTAAAACACTCCCTCTAGACAACACAGTACAACATTTCAATTCTTCATTCCTTAATATTCTGAATACCCAAGCACCCCTCCGGTTAAAACGCATAAAATCCTTGCATGCCCCATGGCTTACTAGAGCCACTAAAGTGAACATGGTCACCAGGGACAAAGCCTGGAAGCTTTGGCAAAAGCACAGAAAACACTCTGACTTCATAACCTACAGACACCACAGCAAACAAGTAAAGTGCCAAATCATTAGAGATAAGAAAGAATACTGTCATTCCTTACAAAAGCAACATAAACTTGACCTTAAACATTTCTGGAGCTCTATCAACAGACTACACCCAGGGTCAGAGACTAACCCCTGTCCAGACCCTGACAAAAACCCTGTAGAAATTGCCACACTTTTCAACACATATTTTATTGATGTTATAGTCAATCTCACTACCACCTTCCCTCCAACTACACCTAACCAACCCAAACCACCCGCCACTAATAGCTCCCCTGACCATTCTCCCAACTTCTCTCTAGCCCCTATTCCCACAGCCATAGTAAAGAAAATGCTTCTGAAATTAAAACCTTGCACAAATGCCCCTGACAGCCTGCCTCCAGAATTCCTACAAAAAGCTGCAGATTCCATTGCATACCCGATCAGCATACTTCTTAACAGATCCATACAAGAGTCGTATGTTCTTTCCATCTGGAAAAAGGCATTTATTTTCCCACTCCTTAAAGTTGGAAACATAGATATCTCCAACTTTCGGCCCATTGCCATCCTTTCTCCCATCTCAAAAATCCTTGAGAAATGGATCCACAGCCAGCTCCTTAGCTACCTACTTGACAACAACAACATACTATCTCCAACCCAACATGGCTTTAGACCAGGGCACAGTACCACTACAGCTCTTAGCTCCTTTTGCGACACTATCAATTGGGCTTGCGACACCAGAAAACCTGCCTCTTCTTTATTTCTTGCCCTGTCAAAGCCTTTGATACTATCTCTCATCCACCCCTTCTTAGAAAACTATCCAACACAGGTATCTCTTCTTCTACTTTACACTGGTTTTCCAACTACCTATCCAACAGGCAACAAGCTACAAAATGGCTAAACTCCTTCTCTCCTTTCCTTACCACCTCCACAGGTGTTCCCCAAGGGTCCATATTAGGCCCACTACTTTTCAGCATTTTTATTAATGACTTCCATTCTACTCTCACTCAAGGAACAGTCATCCAATCTGCAGATGACTTTACAATCATCTGTACTACCAACTCCCCACACAAACTCCAACAACTCACTCAAGCAGCCCTCAACACCACTGAAATATGGATCACTAACAACCATTTAGCATTAAATCCTAAAAAAACTAAACTCATGCGATATACCCCCAAGAAATCCTGCACCATAAGCAAAGACACTTTCACTATCCTCTCCCATGACAGCACCTCCATAGATGTTGTCACACATACCAAACTTCTAGGTGTTACTATAGATGAACACCTTACTTTCGACATGCACATCCACAACAACATTAAAAAAGCACACCAGAAATCAGGCATGCTATATCTACACAAAACATTCCTCAATTATTCTTCCAAATTAGCCCTTGCCTCCTCTTTTCTGCTCCCCTCTCTTCTCTATGGAGCTCCTCTTTTCACCAATATTCAGGTTTAAATCCAAGCTACACTCATGCTACAACAAAATAGCAAGATTTGTTACCAATAGTAAGCCCTTATCTCACCACTGTTCCTCTCTTAGACTTCTGAACTGGCTAGAACTACCTCACCATCTGACGTATATTCAACTAATTACTGCCCATAACCTAATACACAACCTTTCCAGTTGCCCAGCCCTTTCTAACCTATTTACTCCATACCATCCTAATAGGCCCCTCCCATCAGAAAACCAGATGCGCCTACAGGTAGATAAACTTCTCTGCTGGACAATGGCTTCACTCCTTTTCCACTGCTAAACCATGAAGCTCTCTCCCTCCCTCCATTAGATCAACTAGCAATACATGTATCTTTAAAAAATCTTTGAAACATCACCTCTCCTCCCACTGGCAATGTCCCTGCGCTAACACTTCAAAACCCATAACCTGACTTCTGTCTCTTCCCTTCCTCTTCTCCCACCTTTCCTTCCTCTCCTCCCACCTTTCCCTCCTTCCTCCCTCCAGTACCTTCAATTTTACCTTCTCCTGAACAAGTAAACTCTCTCTGCCCATTAATATTTGACACTACTACTGACTCTATCTCAGTGGCAACTACTATATGGGACTGTCAGTCTAATCTGGAACAACTGTTGTATGGAGTCTTATCAAATTGACCATACTGCACTGTGGCCTGAAGCTAAGGCAGTTTAATCTGTCATACTTGATCCAAGTGTTTTTATTACTTTGAATATATTGTTTGCTTGCATGCTTTAGCAGTTTATCTGATGTATGTGATCTTGACTTCTGTCACACTGTAAGCATTATATTGTTTTTAAGTTTTATCTCTGTGGAGCTTTTCTCCCCAGGCCTCCACTGAAAATGAGCACTCTTTGGCCCAGTGGACCTTCCCGGTCAACAAATGCAATAAATAAATAAATAAATAAATAAATAAATAAATATGAGAAGTCTTTACATTATGTTGTTTTCTAGGAGCCAAATTATAGCCATGGCCTAAGCTGTTAAGTAGACAGGTTAATGGGTTAAGGGCAAGGCAGAATAGCAGCAGTGTCACCCTGGAATATCCCCATTTGAATTTTTATCCCTGGGATAATAATTTGTCCTTTATCATGGCTTAATTGCAAAAGTGGTCTACCAGTGTTTCATGGTCACTGTAATGTAGTCAATCAGCGTAGGGTGTATCTTCTACATTATTAAGCACTCTTTTATCCATGAATGTGGGATACTATCAAATGCTTTTTTGTAGTCAATCCATGCCATAGTTAGATTCTTCCCCTATTTACAGTTCTCTACTATGACTTTAACAACAAATGATCCTTTGTTCCATATGACTTTCTTTTATTGCCCTTTTGTTCCACTGCCATAATTGAGTTTTCTTCTAAAGGACTATAAACCCTGTCAGCATCAATTCCCGTGTATAGTTTATATTATTAACTCCAGGGCCATTTAGTACACACCTATGAACCTATAGAAAATTCACCCCGGGATCACTCCAGTGACTCTACTCGACAGAGGCACTAGGAACTAAGGTCGGGTGGCATGATGCCAGGGTAATCCTATGGGCTAAGCTTGTAAAGGCAACAGGGGCATTAATCTAGTACATACCTATGTACCTATGAACCTATATGTTGTCAGAAGACAAGTTATTGGTCTATAATTTCTAGGGTAGCTGTCAGGTTCACTCTTAAGTAGGAACATTGTTTTTCCTGTTGTTAACAAGGCTGGTGTCTGTTTGGGGTGAGCATATAAATAGTTCTTACTCATGGCTAAATCTTCGTGCAAAGATGTTAATACTTTCAGCCAAAAATTAGGTACTGCATCTGGTTCTGGGATTTTCCAATTAGAGGCTTTTCTTAACTTTGTTTCAATCTCTCTGGCTGTTACTTCATCCCATTTCATATCCTGTACATTTGAACTTCTTATTCTTTCTTTAACTTCTTTTATCCATTTAGCATCTTTATTATGATCCACAAAATCTTCATAGATACTTCTCCAGAATGTATCTATTTCTTCTTTTTTTGCCGGTCTTTCAATTCCTTTTACCACAGTATCTTCATAGATACTTCTCCAAAATGTACTTATTTCTTCTTTTTTGCCGGTCTTTCAATTCCTTTTACCTTATTTCCCAATTCTCTATAAAACTTTTTTGGATCATCAATAAATTGCTTATTTTGTACTTTTCCTTTATATTTATTTTCATA
Organism: Protopterus annectens; assembly: GCF_019279795.1. Taxonomy (NCBI): domain Eukaryota; kingdom Metazoa; phylum Chordata; order Ceratodontiformes; family Protopteridae; genus Protopterus; species Protopterus annectens. The sequence goes on along the minus strand of NC_056746.1, from coordinate 1,049,417,820 downwards.
TCTTCCAAGTCTTTCCACCTGTGCTGAAATATTTAGTTTGTTATTTGCAACAGTGTATGATGAAGCCACGGTGGTACAGCGGTAGAGTTGATACCTTAAAGCAAGAGGTTCTCCTGTTCAATTCTTGGCTGGAGTGCCTTCTGTGTGGAGCCTGCATGTCCTACCCATGGTTGAGTAGCCTCCGAAAGACATGTGTGAATGGGTGTGCCTTTGCTGAAGGTTGGGTGTCAGGCTAGCAACTCGGCACCAAAAAAATCTACTGCCAATCATTAGCAGACCGGAGTTCCTCTGTGATGACCCCTAACCGGGAAAAGCTGAAAAGACAAACATTTGCAATAGTGCATGATAGATCCTTGTATGTTCTAATACTGTGCATTGCTTTTATCACATCTATTTTTCTTAGTATTTTTGTTGATCTATTCCCTCTTCTATAGTCTTTTAACAGTGACACTACTTGTCTTAACTGCTTTATAGTTTTCTCTATTCGATATTTCCATGATGGTATTTGATTTCTCCCCATCCTTTCCATCATTATCCAGTGTTCTTGTGGTAGAACTTTATCAGTTATTAATTTAACTACACAGTAATATATCCTGTTTACTTCTGTTATATCACATGGGTCTCTATGAACAGTCCTAATTACTGTGTTCATTTGTTTTATCAAACGTCTGACTTTTTGGATTTTATTAACCTTCTGCAGTCTATTTCTTTCATTGATCTTGATATATCTCTCTATGTCTATTAAATCAGGCAACTCTTCTCTTAGCTCATTTTCTTCCAAACTAAGGGCACATCCCTTGTTTTCCAATTCCTGCGGGCATTCTATAGAAGATTCTATGGCATCTTCCTGTAGCACATTCTCTTCAATTTCATCCTGTGCCATCCATTGATCTATCAAATGGGAACTCACCGGCCTATCACTCCTCAACATTGACTGCATCAGAGTTTCCACAGTTTCCTGTTCCTTTCCTTGCTGTTTAGCTTCAAGTGAATGTTTAAACTGGTTTCCTGTGGAAGGCTCCAAATTATCATCATATGGCACCTGGCCAATTGCTTCCTGTTCCACTAACTTCCCCTTAATTTGGATATTCATTACTCTATCATGTTATGGTGCTTTCTGAAGTAGATTTTCTCAACTGAATCCTTCACTTTGCAGGTACTTCATGACCTCAGTTTCTATTTTTTAACATCTGCATTACTAATCTCCTTTTCTACTTTTCCTCTCTGTCTTCTTATTTTTTGTATTGTAAAGTTGTCCATGTCTGGATTCCTTTCCCTGTATTTCTCTTTAAATATCTTTGGTGCTGCTCTTTTTGTATTGGTTAGTTTTGCTTTCTCCTTTACATAAATATTACACCATATTAAATCTCTTTTTCTTTACGATGTTCATATGTCTTCTTCAGATGTTTCCTGATCTTCCTGTTTCTCCCTAGTTTGGGGACTCACTCCATCCTGCTGTGATGTAACCTGTGCTAGGCCTTCTACATCAAATCCCTCACTTCGCAGGCACTCCATAACTTCAACTTCTATTTTTTTAACTTTTGTTTTACTAATCTTCTTTTCTACATTCCATCTTTATGATGTTATTTTTTATATTGTGAAATTTTCCATATCTGGATGCATTTGCTTGTATTTCTCTTCAAATAGTTTTGGGGCTGCCTTCTTCACATTGATTAATTTGGCTTTCTCCTTTGTACATATATATAAATATATATATATATATATATATATATATATATATATATATATATATATATATATATATTGCACTCTATCAAATCTCTCTTTCTTTCCCATGTCCATATTTCTTTTTTATACTTTTCAAATATCTGTTGGTTTTGTTGTTTATATGTTTGCATTTCCTCAGATGCTTCTTTTTCCAAAGAGGTCAAGGTTTTTCACAAATCTGATGTATCAATGAACACAAATTTTCATTTGAAGCTTCTTACAGTTTCTCTTGCGGAAGTATTTTTCTTTCCTCTAATTTCTCTCTTAATCATTTCGTATATCTTGTGTCTAGAAATTCTGGGCTTTTTGCATAATAGTAACAATACATAATTTCTTTCTTATCCTCAACAGTCCACTTTATCATCTTTATGGCTCTTCTTTGGCCTATCAGTTTTTGTGTTTTTTGTGGACTGCTACTTCCTTCTACAACAGGGGGCCCATCCTCCCCCTGGGCCTGGCCTGACCCCATTGTAGGAATGTTTCTGTGTTTTGAGGATTCTACACTGTCGTCTTTTCCATTCCTGGCACCAGTGTGCCTACCAGGATTGGGCACTTTTTTATCCGGGGTCTTGTGCACCCAGCTATCTTTTTTAACCTACTTCTGGGAGAGTTCCTCAACGATGCCTGAGTAGAGGATTGTGTCAAAAGCCTTGGCTAAGTCAAGATAGGCAGTATGTACTGTTTTGCCTTCATCCAGGGTGTCACTCCTCTTATGTGCATTAAGAAGACATTAAGGCTTGGGTGTTCATTTAAGTAGTTTATTCTATACAAATACATCAGGATGGATGGCATGAACATTAAACTTAAACTATCTGACTGACTACATACTTGCATGCTCACACTTTGGCTGCTCACTCAGACTGGCACTCTTGCTTGTACATGCTCAGTACTTACGTCCATGTGCTGACTCACTGGAAAGCTTTAAAAGTTCAAAAAGGTTTTGGCGCCTTTTTGTTACTTCTCTGATGAAGCTTCTCTATCTGGAGTAGCGAAAACGCTTGTTGCTTTTTACAATAAACCTGCATTAAGGATTAACACTTGTGCTTTGGGCTTGCTTTTGACCAGGATCTATCCCAGTGACAGTTTGTTCGTTTCTTCCTAAGCTCTTTCAGAAACTTAAACTATCTGACTGACTACATACTTGCATGCTCACACTCTGGCTGCTCACTCAGACTGGCACTCTTGCTTGTACATGCTCAGTACTTACGTCCATGTGCTGACTCACTGGAAAGCTTCTTAAAGGTATATCACACACTCTGATCTACATACTCCTTCTTTACTGAGCTTTCTCATATAAACAACAACATTTCAATAGGCATGCAATTATACAGACACTAATAAAGAAAAACAACAGTCATGTCCAGGTTGCCATGTATCTGGAAGTAGGTTTCGAGATGCAACCTGATCTCATGACATAATAGTTAGGCCTGGGTTTAGCAACAGGGACAATCACTGGGGAATGTTCTGCCTGAGGAGTCTCAGGGATTTTCTCAGGAATGGGGATTGCTGACAGAATGTTCTCTGGAACAGGAACATTGGACAAGTCACTCTGAGAAGTACAGTCTTTGTCAAAGGCAAAATGCTGTAACACTGGTTTGGACACTGGTAACAAATGCTTCCGATTTCATCTGTATTCCATTCCTTGTGATTATGCAATGCATGATATCTGCTTGTGACACAAACATTTGACAAATCTGATGCTATCAAAACTTTTTGACATCTGCATCCTCACTATCTCCCCTTTTTGTAAAGAACGGAAGTGTTTGCTGGTTTTTTCATAGTAAGACTTCTGGGACAAATGCTTTTTCAACAGTTGGGCTTTTACTGCTTTGTTGATCTTAGCACTTGGAACCAACAAATTACTGCTGATTGTAGTACAGTTCTGGTTTGTCTTTGCATAAGTCTCTGAGCAGGTGAACCAAGATGTTTATCACAAGGAATGTTTCTGAGATTTAACAAGTTGAGAAAAACATCAATATTGTCATGTCTGGATTTCTCTAACAGCTGTTTTGCACTTTAACTGCACATTCAGCCAAGCCATTTGACTGAGGGTATTCAGGACTACTCCTAATATGAACAAAGTCCCACTCTTCTGTAAATTTCTTGAACTGCTGACTTGTAAACTGTGCACTATTGTCAGAAATAACTCTGTGCAGGCTACCATGGAGAGAAAAATGTCACTTCAGCTTAGTGATGACAGTACTGGAAGTTAGGTTGGGAAGTAGGTCATTGTTGAACCAATTTGAATAAGAGTTTACTAACACCTAATAATGTTGACCATTCCACTCAAAGGTATCTGTGGCTACTGTCGACCAAGGTAGTTAAGGAATCTAGCTTACCTGAAGTGGTCCCTTTTGTTGGTGCAGCTTTGTACTATTAAATACTGAACAAGATGAAAGTACTTTCTCAATATTTTGACATAGAAGGACAAAATACTAGACCTCTCACCCTTCTTTTGGTAGAATCAGTTCCTGGGAGGCCACAATGCAAGGTCTTAAAATACTCTTGCTGCAAGGACTTTGGAACAATCACTTTAGGACCTTTCATGATGATACTATTGTCTGACAAAATCTCATCTCTGTAGGGAAAATATGGTTGCACTTCTAGTGTTAAACAAGATTGCTTCGATGGCCATATTCAACTGATAAAGTAGTTGAGTTTCTGGAGAATTGGAGCAGAAACGGAATGAGGTCTCAGCTCATTGAGATGTGTAGAAGAAATATTTCTCACTTCCATGACCTCAAAATCAAGTTTCTTATTGTTATGCTGTTCAGTGGTTTTCCTGGGTGATCTGGATATGGTATCTGTAAGATAAATAAGTTTGCCTTTTCTGTAAACAAGATTGAAGTTGTACTTCTGCAATTTGAGCATCATATGTTGCAACCTAGCCGGAGCTGTATGGATAGGTTTTCTCAAAATAGTAACTAAAGGTTGGTGATCAGTTTCGATCTTTATACGTAGACCATAAATATAATCATGAAACTTTGAACATGAAACACAATTGCTAAAAGCTCTTTCTCAGTCTGGGCATATTCATCTCAGTTTGGGTAAGATTTCTTGATGCATAGGCTACTGGTCTACCCTCTTGAAGAATGACTGCACCTAGACCAAACGTAGAAGGATCACAGGCAAGAGTAACTGGTTTGGGAACATCATAGTAGACGAAAGTTGGTGGGTTGGCAGTTTTCTGTTTCAGAACATCAAATACTCTTTGGTGCTGTTCATAGAAGCTGAGAGTTGGTGGGTTGGCAATTTTCTGTTTCAGAACATCAAATACTCTTTGGTGCTGTTCTGACCATGACCAAATTACATATTTGCATGTCAGCTCTCTGAGCAGTGCACTTCTAGGGTTGGGAGGGTGGCATAATGGTTATGGTGTTGGCCTTACAAACACAAGATGCTGCGTTTGAGTCCAACAAGGGATAATTGGCTAAGCTTAAAATGGCTCGCAAGGGCAATTAGCTTAGTACTAATCTATGAACCTCTATATAAACCAAATGACATTATATGTTTGAACAATAAAGATAAATGCATTTTAAACAATATTAAATATGTTGTCATTATATGATTAAATGTCTTGTTAAATATATTCAATATTATATATCTTTTCTATCTTAATATCTTTTGAGAGATTTTGTGTTGGTTTCATGTGTATAGAGTTTACATACTTGCATGCTCACACTCTGGCTGCTCACTCAGACTGGCACTCTGGCTTGCACATGCTCAGTACTTACATGCATGTGCTGACCCACTGGAAAGTTTCTTAAAGGTATATCACACTCTCTGATCTACATACGGTTTTGGTGACATTCTCAAAGAAATCCACCAGGTTCAATAAGCATGATCTATCCTTAACAAAGCCAAACTGGATCAGGTCAAGAGTTTGAAGGTTGCCTATGTTGTTGTTGGTAAGGTCCAAGATGATTCTTTCCATGTTCTTGCAAATAAGGCTGGTTAGGCTTATGGGTTTATAGTTCTCAGGGTTGGTTGATGGACACCTTTTGTGCAAAGGAATTACTGTCACTGTTCTCCACTCTGATGGAACAAAGCTAGTGCTCTGGCTGAGATGGGATGTTACCTGGTACCATAAAGGCCATGTTTTTTGCCTTGGAGTGCATAGATATGACCTACTCTTTGGATATACTGGGTAGAGGACTGGTGTCAGGTATGCTTTGGGGTATAGCTGGTGGGGACAGGGGGGCTGAAGTTTGAACCAAATCTGTCAGTTAGCAGGTTGGCAATTTCATCAGGTTCAGGTTGAAAGGTACCATTCAATGTAAGTATGCCACATAGTTGGGCATTCCCTTTTAGATTTTGGATGTAGCTAAAGAATGCCTTATGATTATTCTTAGTTAGGGATGCCAGTTTAGCTTTCCAAGTAGCTTTAGAGGACCTACAAGATATATGATGTGCTTGTTCAAGCTGTGAAAGTTCCCTCTTATTCTTAGACATCAGTTTCTTCTTTTTGTTATACAACCTATTTATTTATTTTATTTATTTAACATTTGTTTACCAGGAAAGTCCAACTTGGAACAAAGCCAATTTTCAGCAGAGGCCCAAGGAGAAACGGTCCAGAAGCATGTCTTTGTAACATGAGAGGAAACCGGAGTACCCAGAAAAAACCCACACGAACGCAGGGAAGACATGCAGACTTCACACAGAAGGTACTTCAGCCAAGAATTGAACCAGAGATCCTCTTGATGTGTGGCAACAATGTTACCGCTGCACCACTGCGCCATCCATTCATACTTGAGGTCTACCAGGGTGGCCTGTTTTTTTAGGAGGAATTGTTTTTGATCTGGACAAGTACAGCCAAGTGTATACAGTTGTTTAGGTGGTTATACAGGACATTTGTGTACTTCTGTATATAGCAGTCATTGTTGGCTGTGTTAGCAGTGGGTTTAAAACTTTTTATACTATTGCCTAGTAGGCTTAGTTTGCTTTGGAGAAATGTTTCAATTTTTCAGTTTCTTTGCTCTTGTGGGGGTGTCAGGTATGAGCGTCACTTCAAATGAGACAGATTTATGGTCTGACCTTACCAGGGAAGGCAACACACCAGGGGTAGTGCAGTGACCCCCCCCCATGTCGGTGAGTACTAAGTCTAGGACATTTGAGCCCCTTGTGGGGGTGCAGACTAGCTGTCTCAGGGCATTTGTATTGACAAAGTCCAGGAACCTCAGGGCAAGCATGTTCGTGCTCATGTATGTCGCCCAGTCAATGGAAGGATAGTGGAAATCTCCTATGACCAAAATGTTTGGCTGTATAGTGAGTGTCTCTAGTAAATCCAGGTAGGCACCGTGCTTCTCTTGGTTCGTGATGGGGGACCTGTAGCTTGGAATGATGTGGCAGGGTGTTTTACCTATAGCTGGATCTAGAGTAGCTCAAGAAATTCATATTGTTTAACCAGTCTTGAGGTGTATTTGGCTTTAATGAAGATGGATACACCTCCACCTTTGGTCCTTTCATGCTTGTTTTGTAGTCTGAACATGTGGAAGGCATTGTAGTCTTGCAGTGCTGGGGTGCTGTCTGTGGCCTTAAACTATGTCTCAGTGACTGCACAGATGTCAGCATCTTCCAAGGTGAAGAGTGCTTCAAGGGAGTGCAGTTTCATGTTTAGGCTGCTAGCATTAAGCAGCATAACCTTGAGTTTGTCTTGAATGGATTTTTTTACATTGAAAATGTTATTGTTTTGACATTGCCTAAAAAGGGAAGAGACAGGTGAAGACCATCTCTGGTAAAGCAGCATGGTCTGTCAATGCATGATACATAGAAGATGACATCAATATAGCAAATTTTGTTAAAATTCATCCCTACATTTTACATTTTTGAAAAATAGGAAGATTAATAATCATCTATCATAACTTGCATTTGGTTTATGCTGACACATTACTTTTACTGTCTGGTACTAAAAATATCATTAGGTAATTTAGATTTTAGATATCTGCCCCCCAACAAATGAGCTTGTGATAATACTCCAACTGCAATTGGAAAATTCTCTATTCAAGTGTTGACTCATAATTCCTAGAATTCCCTGATGGATCATGTTTTAAGAAGAATCCTCACTGCTTGTACCCTATGTTCTACTTATTCATTATTCTAATGGTACCTGAGGTTCAAAGTTCTGTGTTCCAGTTCCCATATTTTAAAAAAACATGAAATTTATGACTCTTAAATTTGGACCATTATTTAGTATAACTTCATCAGTAATACCGTGTCACAAGAACAATGAATCCGAGTAAAACACTACAACTTGCAGTCTCCCATAATCACAGAACTTCAAGAACTGTATTATAGTAATCTGCACAAATAAAACAATGTGCATCCTCATAATGTTTCACACTTACACCCAAGGGAGTTTTAGAGTTTAATGTGACACTATTTCCCACTTTTGATTTTATTCTCTGTATGTATTACAGATGTCACAGCTTTACACAATGTGTTCAGTCTTTTCAGACATTCTGGACAAATAAAGATATCAGCAGCCATTTTTATACTTAAAAGCCAAAAAGGACACTTCAAGAGCCAGACATGTTTATACCAAAATACTTTATGCTGAACTCTTTCGTTCAAATACTGATCACCCATTTATTATGACATCTAATAAAAACTGAAGTTCAAAATTTTCCTCATATGGACTCTAACCTTGTTTCAACTTTTCAGTGGACACGGTTAGTAAAGATATAATCTGGGGAACTTTTTGATTTTTAATAATACATTATTTGTAACCCATAAAATTAACCAGAATTTTATGGAAACATCACAAAAATAGTACCTCAGCCCTATGATAGCTTAAGCAGAGCAGGAGAGAGAGAGAAAGAATGTTAGAATGTTAGAAATGTTCATATTGTGGGGCCACTAGTAAAATCTATCAATATACCAAAGACAGAAGAAGATGGATACCAGTTTGCATAAAGGTTATGGTTTTCTCCTCCTCTGCACAAGGTACAAGGTTTAACCCTGACCTCCAGCCAATCTCTATATGGGAATTTGCATGTTCTCCCTGTGTTCCTGAGGGGTTTATTCCACCTCCCAAAAACATAATGAGTGTTTTCACCTCAAATTCAACCAAGAATGGAGCTGCAGGCAACAGCACAAACTCTAGATTGTGCCTATAGGGGGAAGAACTGTACAAGCCAACCACATTGTGCATTAACTGTGGTGCACAGCATCCTCAAGATATGAAAACATAGATAACAGACTGCATGTCTTGTCAGGGCTAGCAACCTGATGATGTAAAAACTGGGGATATGTGACTCTGTTGTGTTGACTAATGTTGCCAAAAAATGGACATGGTTATATTCTGGTATTAAGTGGGTTGAAGACTGGGTCTACTCTGATATACACCAAGGACCCACGCTAATGGTGGAAGGGGTGTATGTGCCTCTATTGGGCAGTATGTACCCACTGTAAAGCTCAGCAGCACTCGGTCAATAATCTACTGGCCAACCAGTGTGGTGTTGCCAGTCTTTTGTTGCCTGAGATAGCTCTGTTGAGTAAAATGTGGACATAAAACCAACCTGATAAACATGAAATAAGAATGCTACACTCAATGTAGGTTCATTGACAAGATGCAACTTGTAAGTGGATAACACGATGATAAGGAGGAGGCCTGACATCCTATGTATCCAGGAGACATGATGGTAGGGCAGTTGCAACAATGCAACTTTGCTTGGAATCCATTGTCTTCTACTCAGGGAGAGGGTAGACTAAAAATGGTGTGGGAACTGTGGTGAGGCAGAGGCTTCAGAAAATGGTAAGGGCTGTCATTACAATTAGTGGCAGACTCATTGTAATCAGACTCTAGTGCAAGGATAGGTCTCTATTCATAATCTCAGCCTTTGCCCCACAGCAGTACCATATCAGGGTTGTGATAGTTAGGAAAATACTGCATTTAGGCAGCAGATGCAGGACCTACTATATAAAGCAGGACAACAGGAATCAGTGTTGATAATGGATGACCAGAGCACACACATCCATTCCACACAGAACAAGATATGAGGACTGCCTGGGTCTACAAGGGTGGGGCAACAGGAATAAAGAAGGAAAGGCCATTCTAGACCTCTGTCTGGCAAATAGCTTGACAGTGACCATACACATGGTTCAGCAGGACAGACAGTCACAAAATCACATACAAGAGTGGCCAACATGCAAGTCAAGTAGATTTTCTCCTAGTAAGGAAAAGGCACTGGGGTAGAATCAGTGATTGCAGAGTCATCCCCAGTGAAATAGTTGGCCCACAGCATAAATGACTGATTGCTTCAATCAGTTGCAAGTAGTGATCAGATAAGGCCCTAGGGTTAACAGAAACTAGGGTGAAGACCTGGAGAGAAAGCACACGAGATCAAGGAATTACTCATGGCTCTAGTGTCTCAGAAAGAATAGGATGGTTGATTTGGGTAACTCCACATCAACCAGCAGACCTGTTACCAGTGGAGTGTCACAGGGGTCAGTGCTGGGCCCCCTACTGTTTGGTATGTACTTCTCAGAAGTTCAGATCAAAACTAAAGGGTGACTGCAAACTAAGTGAAATCTTTGAATCCCCAAATGATGTCAGTATAATCCAGGAGGGTCTTACACAGACCAACAACAAGTGTATTAGTCACGGCCTCAAACAGAATGCAAATAAATGCATCATCATTCTCTTTGGCACAAACACTGTCCCTTCACACTATCAAATCAACATCAATACCCTAAGCATACTTGAATCGGTAAGGGATCTGGGTTCACAGATTGACAGCGATCTTAACCACGTATCTACCATTGTAAGGAAAGTTTTCCACATAACTCACTTGGTTAGTAAACGCATTGCCTTGAGAGCAAAAGAAGTTATAAACCTACCCTGTACTCAGCACTTATCTAGCCCATAATTGAGTATAATGCCCCATTCTGTATGTAATGTACTGAGCACTTGCAGTAATTAGAGAGACCTTAGTGGTTTCTAACAAAGAAGATCAAGGACCTCCAGCATGTGCCTTACACAGACCAACTAAAGTCCTGTCACTTTACCCCCTATCATATAGACTTCTCAGGGGAGACTTATGCCTGGCCTACAGAGCAACCCAAGACCCAAACCTAATGAACTTACTGCATATCCATAAATCAAATGGGTCTAGACCTACCCATTCCAGGGACTTAAATATGGCCTGTGACTTAAATAGGACATGCTGGAGGGACAGATTTATCTCTCAGTGACTGCCACATCTTTGGAACAGGCTATCAGTTCATGTGAAACAGAGCACCTCTATGACACTGTTCAAGAAGAAGTTGGACGAGTGGATGGGGCACCATAAATTCTTACTGGGGATAGAGCCCACAACCCTCCTGGACATTCGCAGTCATCAATAATTGCAGTATTGGGTATTGACTAGTACTTCTATGGTATTACATTGAGTTGGAATGGCTAGGCTTAAAATGACCTCTGGGTCGATAGCCTAATAATCTCCTATGATATGATCCTAAATATGTGGAGTTAAAGAAGAATGGAAGCACCTCAAAACAGCATGTGTGAGGACTATAGAACAGATATGCAGCTGACCCTGGTATGGAAATAAGTTACACAAGAAAAGCTGGTGCTGGAATGTAGAAGTCCAGGAAGTCATCAAAAGAAAGGAGTGCAGGAAAAAGTGTAAGCTAGATAAGATGGACCAGGCTAGGAAGGAATACTGCTTGGCTAACAAAGACGCTAAGAGAAGAGTTGCAATAGCAAAGAACAACTTACAAGGCATCAGAGGCACTCTACCAGCTTCAGTAAAGAGACTCGGTAGATAGCACAAAGAAACTCTATAAGGTTGCAAGGCAAAGACAGAAATATAAAGGAGACAATCAGATACTATTCTCAACAGATGCCAGCAACAAACTGCTCACCAGTCCACAGGATATTAAAGGCAAATTGAAGGAGTATTTCCAGTGGCTTCTGAATGAAGAAACCTCCACAGAAGCTGTACTACCCAAGATTCAGCCCACAATGAGAGAAGGGGAAGAGCGAGCACTAGAAGAACTAAGAACAGCACTAAGGAAAATAAAGTCAGGGAAAGCAGCAGGCTCAGATGAGGTCACAACAGGTATGATAAAGATGGTGGGTGAGATGGGGGAGAAATGGCTCCTGAGGGTAGTCATAGCTGTGTGGAGAGAAATGTGTATCCCAAATGACTGGAGAATAAGCATACTAAAGTCAGTGTTCAAAAACAAAGTAGACATTCACAACTGTGGGCAGTGCAGAGGTATCGAACTCCTGTTATACCACATGAAAGTTCTGCAGATAGTGATTGATAAACAAATATGCAAAGCAGTAAAAAGTAAGATGAGAAATGAGCAGTTTGGATTCAGATCATGATGTAACACAACTAGCCTGATGTTTGCAGTGAGACAGATACTTGAGAAGAAGTTTGAAATGAGGAAAGGGTTCAACTGGGCACTCCTAGCCATGGAAAATGCATATGACAAAGTCCCAAGAAAGCTAATACTGGCAGTCCTGTGATAGTTTGAAGTCCCAGAAACACTGGTAGAATTAGTGCAGACTATGTACAAGAACTTCAAACTCAAATTCAAACAGTTTTCAGTCGTTCAGCTTGGAGCCCACTGCTGTTCATACTGGGGATGGACTACATTAGCAAACAGGTCAGATAGGACAACTCAACAAAGTTGATGTATGCAGACAATATGGAATTACAGACAGACTCTGAGGAAGAACTTCTGCAAAAGATAGGGTAGTGGAATGCAAAACTGGTGGTACATGAGTACAGATAAAATAGTTGTAATTGCAGCAAATGGGGAAAATCAGAAGAAGATGAGGGTTGATATTCATAGGTAAATATTATGCAACTAGTCTGTAGATTATTACACACCTACCCAATAACCAGAAAGTGACCAACAGTGAGAATCAAACCCTGTTCCTTACTTCCATGAGGTAAACACCTTAACTCTTATGCTAATCCCCTGAATAGACAGAAAGGAAAATTGTGGAACTGGTTAACAGCTTCAAGTATCTGGGAGGGGTAGTTGAGGAGAAGGGAAGTGTGAATGAGGAGGCCAAAACTAGAATCAGAGGGGCTGCAGCCAACTGGCACAGAGTGTCAGGGGTAATGCATGACAGAAGAATGCCAAAGACGCTGAAAAGTAAGGTGTATAAAACAGTGGTGCAACCAGTAGCACTGTATGGTACAGAAACCTGGGCAATAAAAGCAGAGCAGTTGAGAAAGCTAGAGGTGATGGCGATGAAGTGCCTGAGACAGGTGTTAGGATGCACTCTGTGGGACAGATGAAAACATGAGGACATCAGCATAGAAGCCAAAGTAGCTCCAAGTGCAGAAAAGGTATGGTGGTTCAGGCACATGTGCAAAAAAGCAGAAGACAATCTGGTGAAGAAGATTTGGGACAGACAGGAAATAGGCATGAAGAAATTAGGGTGTCCAGCAAAGAGATGTATGGATTGTGTGAGAGAAGGCCTGTGATATTCAGGCGCGGCTGTTGAAGAAGGTAGGACAGTGGCACTGAATCAATAGAGATGGCAACAGCTGACATGACATCCTGACCCCATGTAGAAAATGGGAAAAAGAAAAGTGGGTTGATGATAATGATGAGTAGGAAAAGAGCATGTACAAGACATTCCCATTGCTACATTCTTCTTATTTTAGCTAAAAGATGGCCTCATGTACAGAGTAAGTAAACAGAGGGAGGACATTTTATATCACTTGCTAAGGCCCAAACCATAGAAGGCTCTAGTAATGAAGCTAGCCCATAGCCATATGAAGGAAATCACATGGGGATGCACAAAACTAGCTTACTGCTCAGGCATACTGTGCTTCTTCTCTAGAATACCTGAAAGCAGCATCCTGTCCCGTATTAAAGAATTCATTTATTCCAATGCCTATCATAGGTGGCATTTGAACATATTGTCATAGTCACTGTAGGGTCAGTAGTAAAATCTAGCAAAAAGTATCAATGCATACTACCAAGTTTCCAGAAGCAAAGCCATTAAGCAAAGTTAATGGTAGGGCTATTGCCAGAGAACTGATGCTGTTATTGTCCAGAGTGGGTATCCCTACAGAAATACCTACTTCTCACGTTATGTCAAGGGTACCACATCTGTTATGTAAGTGCTTTAAAGTTAAACAGGTGAAGATGCCCATCTACCATCTGTATACTAATGCATTGGTAGAAAAGTTTAATAAAACACTGAATGGGATGAGCTGCTATCCTTCTTACCATTTGCTATAAGAGAGGTACCATAAACTCCAAATGGTTTTACTCCATTGGAATGTGTGTACAGCAAGCATCTGAGAGAAATTCTTGATATTGTTAAGGAAATTTAGGAAGAAGACACCATTTAAAAGTATGTAAGAACACTATGTTGGTTTACAGGACAGACTCCATTTATAGTAAAGGAGCACATACAAAAATCCCAGGCAATGCAACCATGAGCTTATAATAAAAATGTCTGATTTTGAGACTTTAACTTAGGAAATGATGTTGTCTTAGTGACCAACATGTAAAACAAATTTCTGGCTATGTGACAAAGACCATTTCAGGTGACTCAAGAAATAAATGTAGTGAATTATAAGGAGTGACAACCAGGACATTAAAATACAGAGCAAATCTTTCACATGAATGCATTGAAACTAACGGACAAGAGTATGAAGATGAACTTACATACCAAAGTTAATACAGGAGAGACCAGAACATTTCTACCCTGAAATGCAGTTAGAGGATTCCTTGTCAAATCTTGAAAACCTTCCACTGGGGATCCGAATAGAGAGATGATAAAATCAGTGGGGTCCGAAAGGAGAGATGATAAAATCAGTGGGGTCCGAAAGGAGAGATGATAAAATCAGTGGGGTCCGAAAGGAGAGATGATAAAATCAGATGGGATCTAAATGCAGAGATGATAAAATCAGTGGGGTCCGAAAGGAGAGATGATAAAATCAGTGGGGTCCGAAAGGAGAGATGATAAAATCAGATGGGATCTAAATGCAGAGATGATAAAATCAGTGGGGTCCGAAAGGAGAGATGATAAAATCAGTGGGGTCCGAAAGGAGAGATGATAAAATCAGATGGGATCTAAATGCAGAGATGATAAAGTCAGCAAGTAAAGGAGAGTAGGTTTGCTAGAACTGAATTCATCCTCAAGTTTTGCAGAGTACCTTCATGAGGTGGACCCAGATTTTACAAAATCTTACCAAGACAACACTGATATATAGACTGTATTTTATATATCATATATTATGGACCAGAATAGATTAAAAAATAAAAAAGACAGTTGGGTGCACAACTCCCAGGATAAAAAGTGCCCAATCCTGGTAGGCACATCGGTGAAAGGAATGGAAAACATGACAGTGTAGAATCCTCAAGCCATGGAACCATTCCTGCAATGGGGCTAGGCCAGGCTCATGGGGAGGATGCCCTCCCTGTCGCACAAGGAAGTAGTAGTTCACAAAAACTATAAGAAGTGACAGGCCAAAAAAGAGCCATAAAGATGATATAGATGGGACTACTGAGGATAAGAAAGAAGTTATATTTTGTTACTGTTTTGCAAGACGTCCAAAGTTTCCAAACAAAAGATATACAGAAAGATTAAAAGAGAAATTAGATGAAAGAAAAGTACTTGCACAAGAAAAACTGCCAAAAGCTTCAAGTGCAAATTTGTGATCATTGATACAACAGATTTGTGAAAAACAATATACAGACCAAGAAACCTTGGGCTGTTTGGAAAAAGAAGTGACTGAGGAAGCATAAACATATAAACAGCAAAATCTAAAGATTTTTGAAAGGTATAAAAAAGAAATATGGACATGAGAAAGACAGAGAGATCTGAAATTATATAATATTTATGCAAAGGAGAAAGCCAAATTAATCAATACAAAAAAGCAGTTCCAAAGATATTTGAAGAGAAATGCAGGCAAAGGCACCCATATATGAAACATTTCTCAATATAAAATATAAGATCACAAAGGGGAAACTAGAACAGAAGATTAGTAAAGCAGAAGTTAAAAAAATAGAAGCTGAAGTAATATACCTGCATAGTGAAGGATTTAATGTAGAAAATATAACACAAGCTATGTTACAGCACGATGTAACAATGAGCCCCCCCCCCCCCAAGTAAGGAGAAACAGGAGGAGTGGGAGACATCTGAAGAAGAAATATGGACATGGGAAAGAAAAACAGATTTAATATGGTGCAATATTTATGCAAAGGAAAAAGCAAAACTAATCAATACAAAAAGAGCAGCACCAAAGATATTTGAAGAGAAATGCAGGCAAAGGTATCTGGATATGGAAAATGCTACCATGCAAAAATCAAGAAAACAAATGGGAAGTAGAAAAGAAGATTAGTAATGGAGAAGTTAAAGAAATAGAAACTGAAGTTATGGATTGCCTGCAAATTGAAGGATTTAGTGTAGGAAATCTAATTCTGATAACATCACATCAGGATCGAACAATGAGTCCCCAAATTAAGAAGAAATCAATGTAGCAGGAAGAATCTGATCAGTTGCCATATGAAGATACTTTGGTGCCTTCACCAGAAAACCAACGCAAAAATTAAGCTGGAGTTAAACATTCAGGGAAAGAACAGAAAACTACGGAAACTTTGATGCAGTGAATGTTGTGGAATGATAGGCTAGTTGAGTTCCCATATGAAAGAGCAACGGATGACACATGGATGAAATTGAAGAGACTATGGCACAAGAAGATGTTGTGGAACTTTCTGTTGAATGCAGCCTGCAGGAAATGGAGAGTAAAGAATGTGCCCTCAGTTTACAAGAAAATGATCGAAGGGAAAAGTTGCTTGATTTAACAGAGATGGTTAGACATATTGAGATCAATGAAAGAAATAGATGACAGAAAATCAATAAGACCCAAAATGTTAGAATTCTGATAAAACAAACGAACACAGTAATCAGGACTGTTCCCAGAAATGCATGTGATATAACAGAAGTAAATAGGATACATTACTGTGCAGCTAAATTAACAACAGATAAAGTCTTACCACAAAAACACAGGGCAGTAAGGGGGAAAGGAAAGAGGAGAAATAAAATGCCATCATTGAAGTATTGAACAGACAGAACTATAAAGCAATTAAGACCAGAAGTATTACTATTAAAAGAGAGAGAGTACAAAAACAGGAATAGATCAATAAAAACACTCGGAAACGTAGACATGATAAAAGCAACATGCAGTATCAGAACAGACCAGGATCTGTCATACACTATTGCAAATAATAAACTAAAGATATCGGCACAGGCAAAAATACTTAGAAGATACACAGATAAATATAAAGGAAAAGTACAAAATAAGCAATTCATTGATGACCCAAAAAAGATTTATAGAGAATTGGGAAACAAAGAAAAAGAATTGCAATACCATAAAAAAGAAGAAATAGACACATTTGGAGACATATCTATTAAGATCATGTGGAACATAACAAAGATGCTAAATAGATAGCCAGAGAAAATGAAATAAAATAAGAAAAGCTCCTAAATGGAAAACCCCAGCTCCAGATGCAGTACCTAACTTCTGGCTAAAAGTATTAACATCTTTACATGAAGATTTAGCCCTGATTAAGGGACTACTTATCCCAAACAGACACCAACCTAATTAACAAGAAGGACGATACTCTTCCTTGAGAGTTAACCTGCCAGCTATCCTAAAAACTATAGACCAATAACTTGCCTTCTGACAATGTATAAAACTGTATACTGGAACTGATGCTGACAGAGTTTATAGTCATTTAAAAGAAAATCCAATCATGGCAATAGACCAGAACTGTAACAAAAGAAAGTTGTATGGAACAAAGGATCATTTGTTAAATAAAGTCATAATGGAAAATTGTAAAAAGGGGAAGAATGTAAGCAAGGCATGGATAGATTACAAGACAGAATTTGACAGTACCCCACGTTCATGGATAAAGGTGTGCTTACAGATGTATAAGATACACTCTACACTGATCAATTAAATTACAGTGACCATGAAACAGTGGCAAGCTACTTTGCAACTAAGCCACAATAAAGGACAAATTATAACAGGGATAAAAATTAGAAGGAGATACTCTAGGGTGACTTTGTCACTGATCGTTTCTCTTGCCCTTAACCAATTATACTTAACAGATTAGGTCATGGTTACAATTTGACTCCCAGGAAACAACAATGTGTAAAGACTCTTCTTTTTGTGGATGATTTAAAACTGTATAGCTCATCAGGTGAGGAGCTAAAAGCATGATTGCAAGTGGTCATACCTTGCTCAGATGATATCAGATGATATAAGAATGTTATTTTGTCTTGATAAATGTGCAAAAGCAACACTTAAAGCACAAAAGCTACATTACCAAGTAAATATCAGTCTGGGACAGCAATGTGATAAAAAGGAATTTGATCAGGAGCATTGTATAAATATTTGGGAATTGATGAAGAATCGACAATATGACATGAACAAATGGGAACAAAACTCAGCAAAGAATACTTTAGAAGATTAAAATTAATACTTAAAACAGTCCAAGTTATAAATCAATTTGCTCTTCCTATTCTAACTTACACTTTTGGGGTGACTAACTGGCCTCAAAAGTATTGGATCAATTGGACAGGAAAACAAGAAAGATGCACCATGCTTAAAAAATTAGATATAAATATCAGTGTACACCAAGAGTATGTATTTCTCATTCTGAAGGAGGTATGAGCTTCCTTGAAATTGATTATATTTATAGATCTGCAGTCATAGGACTGCATACACATCTGCTGACTTCACCAGAACCAAACATAGTGAAAGTTTTAAAACATGAGAAGAAATGACTAAGATGGCTTCCTGCTAGGTTTAGCAGAAGCATATCGGTGTCAAGCAGGAATGAAAATCAACCAAGAAGTGGACAGAAATCAGGCAGCAACTGAATGTGCAAAAAAATGAAAGAATATAAAGAGAAGGATCAAATGAGAAGACAAGAAATGTGGAAAAGGCATATATATAGTTGCAAGTACAGAAACCTCCTGGAACAACCTCATGTTGATCAGGATCTGACGTATGAACGGTTAAGGAGAGGTGAATTTAAACCAAAAGATGAAAGCTTAATATTGGAGGCCTAGGATAGTGGACTACATACACGTTGGACATGTGGGAGAAACAGATGAGTGCAGGTTCTGTAAAACAGAACTGGAAACAGTCGGACATCTTGTTGCTGGGTGTGATACTCTCATAGCAGAGAGCCTATATACTGAAAGGCATAATAATGTGGCAAGATAGTTGCTCTGGAGATTGTGCAAATATAACAGCACTGAAATAGCAGAGAAGCATTGGAAGCATGAGCCACAAAACATTATAGAGAGTGATGAAGTTTATATTTCAGGGGATCACTGAGTACAATGAATCAGGAAGTGAAGCAGATTAGCAAGGAGGAAGTAAGGACAGCTATGAAGAGGATGAAGAATGGAAAGGCTGTTGGCCCAGATGACATACCAGTGGAAGCATGGAGGTGCTTAGGAGAAATGGCAGTGGGGTTTTTAACCAGATTGTTTAATGAAATCTTGGAAAGTCAGAGGATGCCTGAGGAGTAGAGAAAAGTGTTTTGGTACCTATCTTTAAGAATAAGGGTGATATGCAGAGCTGCAGTAACTACAGAGGGATAAAATTGATCAGTCACAGCTTGAAGTCATAGGAAAGAGTAGTGGAAGCTAGGTTAAGAAGGGAGGTGATGATTAGTGCTCAGCAGTATGGTTTCATGCCAGGAAAGAGCACTACAGATGCAATATTTGCTCTGAGAGTGTTGTTGGAGAAATACAGAGAAGGTTAGAAGGAGTTGCATTGTGTCTTTGTGGACTTAGAGAAAGCATATGACAGGGTGCCTAGAGAGGAGCTGTGGTATTGTATGAGGAAGTTGGGAGTGGCAGAGAAGTATATAAGAGTGGTACAGGATATGTACAAGGGTAGTGTGACATTGGTGAGGACTGCGGTGGGAGTGACAGATACATTTAAGGTGGAGGTGGAATTACATCAAGGATCAGCTCTGAGCCCTTTCTTATTTGCAGTGGTGATGGATAGGTTGACAGATGAGATTAGACAGGAGGCCCCGTGGACTATGATGTTTGCAGATGACATTGTGATATGTAGTGAGAGTAGGGACCAGGTTGAGGAGACCCTGGAGAGATGGAGATATGCTTTAGAGAGGAGAGGAATGAAGGTCAGCAGGGCTAAAACAGAATATATGTGTGTAAATGAGAGGGAGAGTGGAGGAATGGTGAGGATGCAGGGAGTAGAGTTGGTAAAGGTGGATGAGTTTAAGTACTTGGGATCAACAGTTCAGAGTAATGGTGAGTGTGGAAGAGAGGTGAAGAAGAGAGTACAGGCAGGGTGGAATGGATGGAGAAGAGTGTCAGGAGTGATTTGTGACAGACGGGTACCAATAAGAGTGAAAGGGAAGGTCTACAAGAGGGTGGTGAGATCAGCTATGTTATATGGGTTGGAGACGGTAGCACTGACGAAAAGGCAGGAGTAAGAGCTGGATGTGGCAGAGTTAAAGATGTTAAGATTTGCACTGGGTGTGACTAGGATGGACAGGATTAGGAATCAGTATATTAGAGGGTCAGCTCAGGTTGGACAGTTTGGAGACAAACCAAGACAGGCGAGATTGCGTTGGTTTGGACATGTGCTGAGGAGGGATGCTGGGTATATTGGGAAAAGGATGCTAAGGATGAAGCTGCCAGGTAAGAGGAAAAGAGGAAGGCCTAAGATAAGGTTTATGGATGTAGTGAGAGAGGACATGCAGGTGGTTGGTGTGAAAGAGCATGATGCAGAGGACAGGAAGAAATGGAAACAGATGATTCGCTGTGGCAACCCCTAATGGGAACAGCCGAAAGAAGATGATGATCACTGAGTACAACAGTTCAGAAAATAGATGTGAGAAAAACAGATGTAATAACCTGTAAAAAGAAGACAAAAGTAGCATTGATAATTGAAAATGCAACACCCATTGATTACAGTGTCTTACATACAGAAATACACAAAGTCGTTAAATACTGGGATGTGCAGACAAAAATGAGGGCAATGTTGAAAAAGGATACTATGACAGTTCCAATGTTAGTAAGACCAATGGGTCTCATAAAAAAGAATTTACAGTCTTATTTACATATGCTACTGATACAGCCTATCTTGACCTTGCCAAGGCTTTCAATACCATCCCCCACTCTGGAATTATAGATAATCTCACTAAACTAGGTATAAATCCATATGTCACAAGATGGGTGGCCACCTGGCTTACTGACAGAACCCACACAGTAAAAGTAGCCGACTCCAAGTACGACTTCAGACCAGTGACGAGTGGAGTACCACAGGGTTCAGTCCTGGGTCCTCTCCTGTTTGGCATCTACTTCTCTGAAGTGCAGGCCAACACAGAAGGTCTTTGGCTAACAAAGTTCGCAGATGACTGCAAACTGAGAACCATACTAGAATCACCTAATGATGTAGACATTCTACAAAAGGGCCTCACAGAGACAGATGCTTGGTGTCAAAGTCATGGCCTCAAGCTCAATGCCAAGAAGTGCATTGTCATCCCCTTTGGGAAAAACTCGGTACCCATGAACTACCACATAGGCGGTAGCTCACTAAACACTGAAAGTGTGATGAGACCTCGGGACACAGGTGGACAGTAGTCTCTCCTTTGATTCCACATCGCCACAGTAGTCAGGAAATCCTTCTGCGTGGCACACCTCATCACAAAAGGGTTCTCCTCTAGAAAAAAGATGGTCATTGTTCCTCTCTACTCATACCTCATCAGAACGGTTATAGAGTACAATGCCCCATTTGGCATGTATCTCACAAGACACCTACAACAATTGGAAAGGCCACAGAAATACCTCACTAAGAGGATTACCAGCCTCAAACAGATGCCATACGCAGATCGTCTCAAAAAACTCCAGCTCTACTCTGTCATATATCACCTACTTAGAGGCAATCTCTGCCTAACATACAAAGGTATGTCAAACCCAGAGCTGTTGGACATGCTACACTTAAAGAAATCCCAATCTCTCTGAACCACAGAGGGACCTAAACCTTATTACCACAATAAACAGGACATGCTGGAGGGATAGATTCCTGTCCCAGAGACTTCCCATACTCTGGAACAAACTACCCATTCATGTCAAGTAAAGCTCCTTATTGGCTGTCTTTGAGAAAACTCTTGACGACTGGATGGGAAATAGAAAATTCACCCTGGGGATCACTTCTGCAGCACTGCTCAACAGGGACACAGGAAAATAATTTTCTTGGGTGGCGAAGGCCAGGGAACCTTTTTGGCTAGGCTTATATAAGCCCCAGGGCCAATAGACTAGTTCCTACCTATGAACCTATTTAACTCCATATGAATTGCAGAAGGAGTCATTTCTGGGCACATTACGGTGCTGTGAAGAGCACTTTTGGCTAACATCAATGATTGAAACAATACTAATTTCTCAGACTTTATTCATGCTTTCACTTAGGGGGTTATTCCCATCATGATATTAGAAACCCAAAAGACTTGGAAAAAATAAACTGGGAGAGACCACAACATTTCTACTTGAAATGCAGTTAGAGGAGTCCTTGTCAAATCTGGAAAAGCAGGAAGTAAGAAAATGTCTCTTATGAATCACAAGTATGTTTTCAGACATGCCTGGGAAAACTAAACTTCGAGAACATAGCATGAAGACAACATGTAAATAAAAGCTAGATTTATTCTATCCTTACAGACTACCAGAGTCACAAAAACAGTTAGTAACAGAAGAAGTTCAAAGGATGCTCAGGCTAGGAGTAATAGATGAATCACAAAATTAGTTGAGCAGCTCAGTGGTACTTTTCCCTAAATCTGATAGAAGTGTCTTGACTTTGGTTGATGACTTAATAGAGATATGAGGAAAGGAAAGATGCTTGGTAATACTAAACTTGACAAAAAGATAATGCCAGATACCTTTTTCAACTTATGTTAGAGAAAAAAAACAGTGTTTGCAACCCCTGTTGGTCTGTTTCAGTACAGAGTGCTATAATTTGTGCTTCATGAAACTGCAGCTGTTTTCAGATGCTGATGGATATAACAGAAAAGCCTCACAACTGATATGCTGCGGCATACCTGGTTGATGTGATCATTCATTTAAAGGACTGGGAATCTCACTTATCAAAAGTGTACACTGTGTTAGTATCCATAACAAGCAATATAACTAAGTGATCAGTAAACTAATGAATGTTGAAAGCTAGGTACCTAAGATACCTTGCATGAAGAGGTGTGTGCATTACCAAACAGAAAAAAAAAAAGAAACAGAGACTATAAAAACTAGCCTGTACCTTCTTTTAAAAGACACCAGAAGGCTTTTCTTGGACTAGCTGGGAACTCCTGAAAATTTGTGTCTAATTTTGTAACTGGTGCCTCTCTTTTGACAGGTCTTGCAAAACGAAACCATCCTTTCTATTTTGTAGTAAAGAAATTGTTTCTTTAAAATGTGTTGAATAAATACAGGAAAAATTGAAGAGTAAGACAAACTGTGAGAAAAATGGAGGAAAAAAGTAATCTGGAAGGTGTAGGTAGACCCGGATGGAGCCACTGGGTGGTGTGTGTGTGTGTGTGTGGGGGGGGGGGGGGGTGCTATGGAGCCCTTTTGCCTAGGGCACCGGTTGTCCAAAGGCTGTCCCTGGGTAGTTGTAACATGTTGAGTGCAGTAAATGTGTATTTTGCTTCTAATTACAAAGCAAAGTCATTTGTCAGTGTGAACAGTCTCACAGAAATTTAGAAAACCGATTTGTATTTGCAAGCTAATTGCTCCTTACTGTTTCATAAAAAAAATGCACCTAATCAGAAAAACTCAGGAAGCTGGATCTTCACTTGGAGGTTCAGAAAGGGGTAGACAGGAACTACCCTGAAGGGGAGGAGTGTAATAGCCTTCTTAGGCTTAGTTCTGGATCATACTTGGAGAAATCATTTTACATACCAGAGCTGAATTTGGGGCTTAAGTAATGCCTACAGCCTGGAACTTTTATATACAGAGTTTATATAAGTGAAGGAAAGTAAAAAATAGATCTGTTTTTCTTTTGCCCTCGGATTTCATCCAACTGACCTGGCCCCCAGTGCCTCACATCCACACTGGGTCTACAAGCCTTCCTTCTACCCTCCCACTTACTCCAATACTGTGGGGCTCAGCTGTCTGTGCTTCCATCAGGGAGGAAAGTAGGAACTATGAAGAGAATATGCAGAGGGGAAAAAGCATAAAAAATGTGGAGAGGGTAACATTTTTTTTTTTGGAGGGGGGGCCCGTCTGAATAATTTACAACAAATGTTTGGGTGGGAAAAGTAGATATGGATGTCTGTGGGCAAAGTTAAATCCATCACAGGGTGACCTAGGCAGCTGCCGAGGGACTGATGCTAGCTGGGATAGTGGGGTGGGGGATAAGATGCCATAGACATTATGAAAAAAAAAAAAAAAGAAGAAATAATCTATCCCACCTGCATCTCAAAACCCCGATTATCTGGGTCCCTTCCGCCACTCTGTTTTGATGTGTGACAGTTGTAATTTCCCCACTTTCATGTGTGTGTGTGTGTGTGTGTGTGTGTGTGTGTGTGTGTGTGTGTGTGTGTGTGTGTGTGCGCGTGCGTGCGTGTGCATGTGTGTGCATGTGTGTGTGTGTGCACGCGTGTGTGTATTTGTGTTTTGGCTCAGCTGTTTACTTTACAGCTCTTGACTGCATGAACATTATCTAGCACATTTTGATAAATCACTGTGAATTACATTCAGGCAGTAATGTGGGTCATTAGAGTTTCATAGTTCAGAAAATACATATGAACATCTCGGATTTCACCTCATATTTATGCCCTATCATTTTGTTTTTTTTGTTTTTTTTTTCTTTTTGTTAACTAGGTAAACCATTGCCGCCCTCCTAACCCATGTGGATATAGTGATGTCTGATGTACAATGTGGGAACTCTATGTACTGCCATGCATAGCTGGGGGTCTAATAATGTATGCATATTTTTTCTGTATGCTTCATGGCCTACTGTTGTGAAGTGAACACCGCCTCTTTGCTACTGTTGCAGTGTATTGTTTGTGTCTCTGCCTCAGCTGTGTAACTATTCTTGCTGTTGTATGTTCCTTCCCTGCCACTCTATCCTGTCTTTCTATTGCTGCTGTAACTGGTATGTATTTTCTTTGTAAGGAACCTCTGAGGTTGCTCCAGCTGCTGTAAGTGCCTAGTCAAGTACATGCCAAATGGCACATTGTACTCAATTATTGGTCTAATGAGGGTTGAGCACAGTAGGACTATAATTTCCTTAGATCTGAATGCCATACCTTTTCTTATAAGTTGTGCCACATAGAAGGACTTCCTCACCACTGTGAACACATGGTGGTCAAAGTTTAGGCTACTATCTGCGTGTATACCTAGATCTCCCACTTCTGAGACTACTCTTAGGGGTGTGCTATTAACGTTGTAATTTGCAAGGGTATTTGACTTCCCAAAGGGTATGATAATTCATTTTGTCACATTTAGTTTTAGGCCAAGGTGTGGGTACCAATCATTGCCTGATCTAGACCCTCCTGAAGGATATCTGCATCATTGGGGGATTCAGTGATTGCAGGTATTGGCAAACTTTGTTATCCAGAGGCATTCCACATTAGCCTTGACTTCAGAGAAGTATATTCTGAACAGGAGGGGTCCCAGCACTACCTGTGGCACACCACTAGTAATCGGCCTCTTGTTGGATCTGGATTCACCAACTTTAACCACATGTCTACTCCATGAGCCAACTGGCTGTCCGTCTGGTGACAATGGGATTTATGCCTGTTTTTTTTAATTTATTTATAATATCTGAGTGGGGAGCTGTGTCAAATGCCTTGGCCAGGTTGAGATAGGTGGTCTGTACTGTTTCTTCCCTCATTCTTTGCCTTAGTGACTTTTTCAAAGAAATCCACCAGATTCAGCAGGCATGACCTGCCCTTGACAAAGCTAAATTGGGTCAGTTCCAGTGTTTAGAGGTTTCCTATCTCATTATTTAACAATTACATGATTATTCTTTCATGGCCTTACATATAAGACTAATCAAACGTATGGCTCTGTAATGTCCTAGGTCAGTAGATGGTCTCCCTTTATGCAAAAGGATTACTGTTACTGTCCTCCACTCTATCGGGACAAAGCTGGTCCAGAGGCTGTGGTCAAATAAAGATCCTAATGGGTCTGATAAGTCTTGATTTAAACTTTAAGTGGCAACCTGTTATATCATCAGTCCCCAGTGAAGCCATGTTTTTAGCTTTAGAGAGTGCAGTGGTAACCTGTTCTTTGGTGATAATTGGCAATGGAGTGGTGAAGGGTATTTCTTGGGGGAGAACCAGGGGTGATGGAGAGGTGAAACTTGAGCAGAATTTGTTAGTCAGCAGACTTGCTATATCTTCCAACTGAGTACAGGTGATGCTATCTAAAACTAATTCTGCACATTGTTGTTTGTTGCCCTTAAGATTGTGGACATTTGCCAAGCTGTTTTACACTGTGACAAGACAAGAATAAGACCAGTCTCAAATTTGCATACACATTTCAGGTAATCTCTGCTACTCTGAAACCACATGGTAGCCAGATTACATATTTTCTTTTCTATAAATAAATCATCTTATTTTAGTTGCTTGGTTACCCTTAGCAAAAGTTACCAAAATAGTTCACAAGAGCACGGGCTTAATTACATCAGCCCAGTTTCAAGATTTTGCATACATCTTTTTAAGTATTTGTCAATTTATGTCTGCATCCTTTCACAGTTCCAGGGAGCTGTTCCTTTTGAAGTACAATTTACTTGAATTTCATGACTTGCAAGTTTTTTGAAGCAAGGAATCAAACTTTACATTTCAATTGCAATTTCAAGCTTTTCTCTTTCTGTCATCTCCCTTCTTACGTGTACAAACACACCATGCATATCAGCTCTGTTATGAGTATGAATAAGGCAGACAGAAAAACTTACATCCTTACAACAGTTTTCCACAGTCCTGCATCACCCTTGGCACCACAGTTCCCCTTATTAGAACACCAAGCATGTCTTCTAGCAGCATCTTTTGGCAAATTAATGCTTAGATAATGGTGCAGGCTTTTGGTACATTACCCCATACCTTTTCTAAACAGACCTTCTGCATTAGAAATTAGCAGTACCACATCTATGTTGAATATAACTGCAAGGGTAAATTCCATCTAAGAAGCTTTACATCCTGCCCACTTCCTCTATGTAACCATTTTAAAGGGCTGGATTCTGCAACTGCAGTGTACTTTCTGCCATATAGGTAGGGTTGTATTTCTTGTAGAAACCAGGCTATGGCAGATATTCCTTTTATATAACAGCATAAGATTTCTTCCTGGATTGAAGACCATAACTCAAGTATATAATAGAGTGCCCCTTTCCCTCTGAGGAAACTTGTCTATGTACAGCCTCAACCCTGCAGTTAGAATTGTGTACTTGAGCAATTAATTTCTTGACTATAACTGGGACTGATTAATACAGGAAGTTCATTCCGAGTCTCTTTGAGCTTTTGAAATGCCTGCTTACAGTTTAACATCCAGACAAACTTATCTAGTCTATTTATCCTTGTAAGTTCTATAAGAGGAGTAGTTAATGTACTATATTGGGAATAAATTTCCTATAGTACCCCAATGCCCCTAGGAATACTGTCACCTTTTTCTTGGTAGTAGGGTTAAGCCATGAATAGCTTCAACCTTTGCTGATTCCATCACACACTCTATAGCCCAGATGAGTTATCACTGTCATACCCACCTAACACTTGGTAGCCTTTATGGTTAGTCCAGCTGTTTGCAATACTCCCAATACATCCCTTGAATGTTAAGCATGTTCTGTGCTTTACCATCTGTAGATGGGAATGTCATCCAGGTAGGCAAGGACATAATCTCCTGCTCTTGCAAAAATTCAATATTCGAAAGATGCTGGAGAATTCTTCCTTTCAAAGGGCAGTTTTGTAAACTTGAATAACACAAATGGGGTCACAAATGTTGATCTCTTCATAGCTGCAGACATTTTGCACCTGCCAGAAACCTTTGGTCAAGTCAGTTATTGTTCAATACTTAGCCCCATCCAGTTACTCTAAAGTTTCCTCTGCCCTGGGTATGGGGTAAACACCTGACTCTGTGGCACTGTTCAGTTTCCTATATCCACACAGAACTAGGTGCTGACATCTTTTTTTGGCAGTAGCACCACTACTGAATTACAGGGACTGTTGAACTCCTGGATTACCCCCAGTTCTAGCATGTGCCACAGTTCCTCTCCCAGGATTTGCTTAATCCTTTCAGTTGACATCTCTCACATTGTTTTACAATACAAACAATACTGAACGCCATCACCTGCTGCCATGCAAAATAATCTCTGGCTATGGCTGTCATGTCACATTAGACTTTTTCCTGCCTTCGTGTCTGTGCCAGATACTAATGGGTCATCTCCATGAGCTTCTTAACCTTAATCCTGAAGTTCAGGGCATACTCCACAACAGGTTCCTTCTGGAAATCCCTCTCATCCTCCCACTCATTATGAATTAAATACAGTGATCCTTTTCCCTGAGGTCATACAGCAGCTCAAAGAGCAAAAAAAATGTGGCCTCTTGGGGCACCTACCTGTATGAACTAGTCTGTAAATGTTCTTAACATGGTCTTCAAAGTAGAGCTAAACCTCTCCACTTGACCTCCAAATGGCCATGGGAGTACAAAATGGAATATAAAGAACTCTTATGGCAGATTAAGTTACATGCTGATGCATTCACTGGAATAAATGACAAGATATCAATCATTTCTGCTTTGAAAATGAGAGCAGATAAATTGCAATTGCTGCACTATTATTTCCACATATAGTTTTGGACACATGAAGAAAGATAAAACAATGCTTGCTTATTTTAATGGGTTTTATTTAAA
The DNA here is from genome assembly GCF_019279795.1 of Protopterus annectens. Taxonomy (NCBI): domain Eukaryota; kingdom Metazoa; phylum Chordata; order Ceratodontiformes; family Protopteridae; genus Protopterus; species Protopterus annectens. Next base: position 1,049,389,220 of record NC_056746.1, on the reverse strand, counting down.
AAGTCACACTGATATTTATTGCACAATACTACCTTTTATTGTAATATGATTTTAAATTGCATGCACTTTTAACGATATTTGTTGATTCTGCATTATTATCGATATGTTTATTCCATTTTTTTATTCATACTAATTTCTAATTTTATTTATATTATTTTCAAGTTTAGTACAAAGTGATCTCTTTAAGTGATAACTTGAATAGTAACATGACTGACTATAAATGTGTGGAAATAGTTTTACACTAGCCTGATGATGTCCTGTTGGAATATGAAAGTGCTCCTTTCATGGTTCTAGGGGACTCTTCTTTTTGAAGTATAATTTATGCACATTTTATGACTTGCTAGCTTCCTGAAGCAAGGAATCAAATTTTACATTTCAGTTTCAATTTCATTCATTCATCTTCTTGTCATCTCCCTTCTCACATTCACACACAAATAAGGATCAGCTGATTACACTCACCATGCAGATCAACTATGTTACCAGTATGAAATAAGAGACAGAAAAAAATCACAGCCTTAAATCAGTTTTCCCCAACATGATATCACCCCAGCACCACAGACAGTTACTAGGAATTTTGTACAGGAGACCATAGAGGAATTTATCCTAATTTCCCAGCACCATAGCAGAACAGATTGGGTAAGTGGTTTGCTCAGAGTTACATACTAGGCAGATGGAGGTTAAGAGCATAAAATACTGGACTACAAGAAGCAGTTTTTAACAGTTTATAGCCATAATTCTTTATGCTCTCTATAAGCTAAATTATTAATAAAGTTAACTTAAGCATTGAATGGAGTATAAAGAGTAGTAATTACAAAGCTCTGGAGTAGAAAATTGCCCTAGTGAGAAGTAGTGTGATGATACACTGAGTGCCATGAGGAGCATGTATCAGTAATATCAGTTTGGCATTTGATTCAAGCTGGCATTTGACATTTATTTATTGGTTCTGAAGCTGGTTATTTATCAGTTAAATGGAATGACAGGAGTATTTATTGAAGTATTACTGTAAAAAAAAAAGATAGATGTTTATTTTTTCATGGCTGAAAATAAAAAAAAAACTCGGAGTAAGACAGATTATCATTCAAAGCATAAACTGACTGGTAACACTTGCTATCTTATCAGCAGAGTATCGAGAGCTTTAATAAGTGGATACCAAAGAAGCTTTGGCTCAATTATTTAATCTGCTGAATGAGAAATTGTAGTATAACTCATTTCAGGGGAAGATTCTGCATTACATTTCAGCAGCAAAAATAGAGACAACAAAAGGAGGATCATCTAGAGCTTCTGTGGATGTTTCTGCTATGAAAACCAAAGAGTTGGAGTTGATGGGTATTTCATGTTCACAACTGGCATCAGTAGCCTTGTTCTAGCACCCTCCTTGGATGTAAATAATTGTGGCTAAATTAGACTCTAGCACATGAGACAATAGGTTTGAACCTGGCAGCCAATGTTTGAAATGTTAAGCAATCATTAGTAAAACAAAAAGATGACAATTTGTATTTTAAATGCAGCATTACTTGTAATTAACTTTGATTATTTAAATTCAGAATTGATCAAAGTTTAAGCTACCCTTAAAAGCATTCAAGAGAGAATGTTAAACCTAGAATTTATATCTGGAAATCTGAATGTTATGTTAATTGGCCTCCCTGAGTGCTGAGATTCAAATAAGTCTTTATCCCAGACAATAAAAACAATTTTTGAGTATTTAGGTTAGGATGTGGGCATCAGAGAGCTGTCAGAAATGAAGGCTGATAGGATTAATTGAATTGGTCCACAAAAAATGGCTACATCATGCCAGTCATTGTTAAATTTCAATCATTATCTGATAAAACATTGGCAATGTTAGTAGCTTAAAAACACTTTGCAGTTAAACCAAGCTACAAATCACTTTTATCAAGATTTCCCTAGATGTCCTAAAAAAGGCATCATCCTTTGCTGATATCAAAGGATCTCTATGGATAAAAAAGTAATTCAAGGTTCATTTTTCCTGCAAAATTATAGCTAAGTTATAGAGACTTGAATCTGATTTTTCATTACACTGGAGGAAGCGCACAGATAACTAACAGCTATTCATATTCTGCCATAACCCCTATCCAGGGAACTATTCCGTATCATCCATATGGAATCTCTTTTTTGTTGGTTGGGACTTGGCCCTTCCTAAGTGGGCTAGACATTTTCACTGCACTGATTTTGAGGTTTGTGCAGTTAAATATAGGGTATGGAAATATTGTTTTGAAAAATTGATGGATTATATAATCCAGTTAAGAGAGAAAATATTGTCAATTTTTAAAACATTAAAGAACAGATGTTGATTGTCTGCAAGAAGTTCATTTTACTCAGCATAATCATTTGTCTTTGCTGAAGGTTAAAGTTTTTTTTTCTCATATATGATAAATAGCAAGCTAATGGGCATCATAATTATGATACCATCAGATTGTTTTAAAATCTGTCAAACTGATAAAGATACTAATGACATGATTTTATTAGTTAATGTACAATATGAGACCTTTTTTACTATTATCTCTCTTTATGCCCCCTACCCCCTGGGTCTATATTATATGTTCGAAGTTTGAAAACATTGAATGTTAAATAATCAAATTTAAAGGTTTGAAGTTTCAAACATCGAACATATAAAAAATATATATAGTGCGGTAAAGTAAAAATTCCCTTACGACACCGTAGTGCGGTCTCGGAGTTGGTATATTTAAAGAGTGGGGGGTGTAGGGTTGCAGCGGGGCTTGCCCCCCTGCCAACAGCCATTAGTTTTGGGTTTTTTTTTTTTTTTTGTTTTTTTTACATATGTTCGAAGTTTTATAACTTCAAACATTTAAATTCAATATAGACCCCCACCCCATTGATTATGATAATTGCATTTAAGATCTTGATTATGGACTTCAACTATTAAATACAAATAATATTGGACTTTCTAGAGACTAATCCAAATAAAAGGGGAAATGTTGTCAATGTTGTCAATAAAAAAAAAATAAAATAAGAACAGATATTATTTGTCTGCAGAAGTAATTCAGGTCAGCATAATCATTTGTAAAAGTTTGAATTATTATAAATGTTAAGTCAAGGAATGTCACAATTATGATAGAATCAGATTTTTTTTTAATTATCAAATTGATAAAAATGTTAATGACAGAATTTTATTAGTTAATGTCCAAAATTAGAACTTTTTTTTACTATTATCTCTCTTTATGCCCCCCCCCCTTTGTTGATTAAAATAAATGTACTTAAGATCTTGATTATGGACTTCAACAATCAAATGCCAAGGATATTGGAGAGAGACTTTAACATAGACCTGGTAAAGCTTTCAAGAAGTGCAAATATTAATAAGTTAAGCGGTCTGCTAAATTGGTATATATATATATATATATATATATATATATATATATATATATATATATATATATATATTAATTGAAATATAAAAATTACAAGGCAGAAGACTATACCTTTTGACAAAGAAAAAACATAATAATTCTCCAAATTTGATCATCCCTTTGTCTCTGAACACTTTTATTTGAAATGCAGTTATAACAAGCTCTTGCCAAGATGTTTTCCTGACCATTTACCAGTTTCTACTAAAGTAGAAATGGAAGGTGGTCATATAATATTTAAACTTTTCATTTTTATTTCTCTTTTTTTCTCCTCATTGCAAACATCTTCAAGATGCAATTAATTCTTTTTAGGGGAAATAATTCAGTAGATATTCCATTTCCTATGTTTTGGGGTTCTTTTAAGGGTTATATAGTTGATTATTTCTTTAAACTCTATATAGAGGATAAAAAAATGTTGGGTCAAGTATTGTTATCAGATAAACTTTATGAAGTTAATACTATTAAATATGTTCAGCAGAGGGCTTATTTAAACTATTTTATTAATTACATTATTCAAAGCATGGAAAATTTTGGTAAGGAAAAACAAAAACAAGATAAATTCTATTTTGCTGATTTGCATGGTTCATTTTTTTAAAGAAAGACTTGTTTTCATGGTATATAAAAAGATAGTCAGGCCCTTGTCATTCTGGTGGCAATTACTCAAGAATTTTATTATTTTTACCAAAAAAAAAATTCAACCTCTTATTCTATAGATTTTCATTGAAAGGTTGAATTTTTACAATGTAATCTAAGTCAAATCCCTGACTCCTTTGGTAATATGCAATATCAGCAGAGTTAGTGAAACAGACTATTCAATCAAAAGCAGAAAAAAGCTGTTGGGCTAGATTCTTTACTTATAGAATTTTACAAAGTTTTTCTTATAGATGACACCATTAGCTCTATATGTATACATATTTCTAGTTGGCAGATTTTCTGTTGGAATTCAGTCCCTGGTTTTCTTTAACTAGAAATATATTAATTCCAAAACCTAATAACAATAAATTTGATATTGAAGATTATCATCCCATTTATCTTCTTAATACTGACTACAAGATTATAGCCACATTTCTTAACATCCTTTTGCTGGATAACATAATAAAATTATTTTCACTATTTCAGTTTGGTTTCATTCATAATAGTTAAATATCTACTCCTATAGAACTTATTCAGGCCATAATCCTTTACTACAATAATAAAAAAATCTAAAAATTTAAAAATAAAAACTTTAAAGATTAAAGTTGGATATTGTTCTTCTTTGTTCTCTAGACAATCATAAGACATTGATTTAGTAAACAGGGATTATTGTTAAAATATTTTGGACTTTCACAATCAATGATAATTTAATAAAAGTTATCTTTGTCAGAACAAATAATTTTTAGTCAATTAATAATACTGATACTTAAATAAAACACCAATTTACAATGTAAGACAGGGCTGTCTACTCTCGTCAACTATATTTTTGTTAACAATGAATCCTATAAATAAATCAGCCTGGGCAGATCAAAACATTATTCCATGCATTATTAAGAATTTTGCTTTAGACATTCTTCTATATGCTGATGATTAATTCAACATTTGCCTCAGATCTTATGAATTTTTACATTAATTAAGGCAAAAACACTTATCTATTATTTTGGATACTAGAGTATTTGTCTTTTTGTCCACTACTCAAGTTATTTTGCCTTGCTGGTTTAGTTTATGCAGTGTGTTGAGGTCTACAGGTATTTTTCCACATGTATCTAAAAACGTTTGGACTGGATTTTTGCTTCAGCAGATTTGGTCTGTTTACCAAAAGTTACCTTGATTAAAATTTAAAAAAAAAAACAATTGTGCTGTATTTTCTGTATAAAAAAAATCCAATCTCCACTAGGAACTAGCTATTTTAAAACTATTAGCTTCTTATGATTATCCCAAAATCCCATCAAAACTGTTAAAAATACCAACTATTTGTGTAGGGTATAATGCAAAAGATTCAGAATGTCTAGCCATTTCTCAGTTATGATTCAACTTTTATAAATGGAATAACCTTGTGGACCTATATTATAGTAATGTTTTAGCACTTTGCTGGCAAATGAGACTTTCAACATTGTATAAATCACTACATTCAGGAAAATTATCTAATTCTCAGTCAGTTAATGTAAGAGCACGTACAGGTTCTGCCTTGTGATCCCAAAATTACACATCCCCTATTTTGACCTTATCCCTTCAGCTTTCTTTCATGATATGCATTAGTAGACTAATCTAAAAGATCTCAAGATATTAAGAGTTAATTTTCTTCTGATCTAAAATTTCTAAATATTCTGCAATTAAAAAGTGATAACTGAAAAATGTGCACCTCTTTTTGAAGTTATATTGAGGCATAGGGTGGCCTTTTGGCATAAGTATTAAATGCTTTCTGATTCAAATTTAACTCAGATTTATAGTTCTAAAAATGAAAGTTACATGTATTTTTTTCTGTAATTCAAGACAAAAAAATGGATGATCTTACTTTTGTCATAAGTAAATAGAATCAGGAATTTATCTGAAAATTGAATATTTCCCAATATGTTGAATTATGGGACTGGTATAAAATTAGAATTAAAACATACAGAAACAATATTATTCAACAATAAAATTTTAAAGAGCATATCATCTTACCCAGAGATACATTTGGAGTACTAATAACAATGTGTGTAGACATGGCTGTGTAAAAAAGGTACATCAAAACATGTTTTGTGGGACTGTTGATGAATTGCAACCAGATGGCTTAAAACTTGCCAACTAGCTGGGTCTTGTTATGATTTTTCTACTCCTTTTTCATATGATTTATGGGTATTTGTGAACTTCTATATAATTAACCTTTGTGGTGTAGCTCATTTTTGTCACCTGGTGTCATATAGAGGGTCATATGGGGACTGGAGATAAAATATTTGGTGATTGTACTGCCCGTTGTATTTAAATAGCATTAAAACTAAAAAATAAAATAAAAAGTAACAGTTACAAGAAAGTGACCTTGTATTAATACTTTTAGTTTTTAATAACAAAATCAGAGAAGAGCATTCAAGTACCAGTTCAAAACCCGATATCCCTGCTTATGAAACAAAATAACATTTCACTTAGATATGTCGGAATGTGAACCCATATAAACTACTATGTCATATTTTTTAACTAGCAATAACATCATTTTATCATTTGCCAAGTGAATTGGTTTTAACAAAGTTATGGTACCAGAGGAAAAAAATAATTAATTTAACCAAATGATTGCATTTGATAGGGTGGTTAAACCCGTGAATATTATAGGATACAATATAGTAAAACATTTTAAACTACAAGCAATTACATAAAGGTTTCTACCCTTACAAGTTTTGTAGGCTTCTTCATCTCAATATTTTATGATGTCAGGGTGTCACGAACATGGCATTCTGTGGAGTCCAACTGCAGTTGATCTGTTTCTGCTGTATGTGCCATAGCCCTGCTTGGCAATGTCAACACTGTCATTTGGCCTGTGAACCATTTCACTGTCCTACATCTTCATTCCATGATTTTTCCATTTTGATCTATGCCATTTTCTATTTTGCATCTACAATATGGGTGATTTTTTCAGTCTCTCTCTCACTTTCACATGCATTTACAGCTTATTCCCTAACAAATGGATCTTCATCATAATGATCCTTTTTTAATTCCTGCTTCATTACATTGTGCAATAGTTGTCATGCCACCATATAAGCAGTATAGTTTCAGTAAGCCCATGTAGTGCAATGCTACTAACATAACATGTTTTATTCCATTTAGGATTGGCCTTACTTAGGGTAACCAAAAAAGTGCCAAACAGCACTCATACTATACACAGCCAATGACATGATAGACCCAGCAGTGTACACGCATTCAATCCATAGTCTCATCTCTATCCATTGTTAAATGCACCCAAAAACAAGCCCTTTTAAACAGATTATTCCAAATATATATATACCATTTTTAATATAGCCATTTTATAATAAGACCAGAGTAGGAAAATGTATAATACATCATTTCATGTAGTATTTAACCCCATGAGTTTGCTGTTGGATGTAACTCACATCAGACATCAGGATTCTTTATTATTGATACAGAATAATGGCATTGCTTAATTTGCTTAAGACAGTCACATAACTGTTCTTTACAAAAACCATAACATAAAAATAAATGCTCAGATAAGTTTACCGAAACCAGAGTTAATAATCTATCACAAACATGACTGCTACTGCTTTTACAAAGTATTCATCTGGACCTAAAATTTAAACTGTGTTAAATTATAAATTAACTGCTTCAGTTCAGCATTACAGTACTGAACAACTGTGGGTACCAGGCTTATAAGCAGCACACACAACTAATAGGCATTATTATATGTGATCAGAAATGTGTAAAACATTAGGCTTGCATTTTAACAACTACCTGTTAACCTCCAATTATTAAAAGTCATAGCACTGGCTTTTAAAAATCATACTGGGGGTCAAACAAAGAGGAGTACTTCCTTATTTTTCACAATAGGAGGTATTTATAATCCAGACCCTATATTTTTTTTTATTTTATTTAACATTTGTTGACCGGGAAAGTCCGACTAGGTTCCACAGATCCTGTTTTCAGCGGAGGCCTGGGGAGAAATGCTCCAGAAGCATGTCTTTAGAATGTGGGAGGAAACTGGAGTACTTGGAGGAAACCCACGCGAACGCAGGGAGAACATGCAAACTCCACACAGAAGGCACCCCAGCCGAGAATCGAACCAGAGAACCTCTTGCTGTGAGGTGACAGCATTAACCGCTGCACCACTGCGCCGCCCATATATACATATATATGCACATATAGGTATGATAATGAAACTTTGTGTAGTCTTAGTTTATTTATTAGATAATGTATGGACCCAAAAACATGGCTGACTTTATGAGGAGCATTGGTAAATCTAGACGGCGCAAGGCTAAATCTGAGGCCTCAAATCATAGCACAACGCATAAATCATAGCAGGTGAGAGGTATGTAATGTATGTGTATAAGTATGTAGCAGTAGTACAAGGAATACAAGGGGTGCTGGGGCTGGTCCCTGCAAAAAATAGAAAAATAATCAGATTATTTTCCATTTTGAATGATGTTTGTGTTTGAATATTTTCAATAATTTCTGATAACAGTTATGGTTGCTGATCACAAGAGTCACAGTTACAGTTTCACCAGGAGGTATCTGTATTTTTATTTATTTAGTTAGTTCTATACCTGAGTAAGTAGACTGGATCTGGACCCTTTTCAGGCACACCCAAGTCTTGCAAAGACTTTAATGGTTAAAACATGATAAATTGTAGTAAGTGGAACAAATTTACTTAGTGAATGCATAACAGTTGCTAAAACAGTGGCAGTATGTTGTTGTTGTTGTTGTTGTCTTTTGGCTTTTCCCAGTTAGGGGTCGCCACAGTGGAGCTCCAGTCCACTAATGATTGGCAGTAGATTTTCACAAACGCCTAGGTGCCAGCTCGACGTTCAACCTTCAACGAAGGCATGCCCATTTACGCATGTCTTTTGAACACCCACCCAACCGTGGGGAGGACATGCAGACTCCACACAGAAGGCACTCCCTGCACTCCAGCCGAGAATTGAACGGGAGAACCTCTTGCTGTGAGGCAACAATGCTACCGCTGCACCACTGCGTATAGTAATATAAAATATGTACATAATATTAATAATGTTTACACTATACAGAAAGACAGATGCTCATGTCACAGTGGTGAGAAGAATTTTAAACTGTAATTGGTGATTAAAGGTGCTCAGCAATAAACAGCAGTGCTAACCAGTGCCTCTGAAATATGTACATTTGCTTTCTTTTTTTTTTCAAAACAATACATTTGCTTTCTTGAGTGAAACATTCTTTTATTTGTTTTTTCTTAAATCCTAAATATCTATTATAAATTATAAATTTATTTAAAAAGATGTGTTTCTCATAGCTTCAATGACAACAGTTTCCCTTTTGTCAAATAATGAAGCAAGTCCAGTCTTGTTTACTTAGAGATGGAGAGGTCTACCCATGACAGTAAAAGCTTTGTGGGTAAACATCATCAAGAGTGCATAAAACTGAATGGCACATAGCCTGGCAACGAATACTACAATTATACTACAATTTTTTCTAAAAAGGTTTCTTTATCCTTTTAAAGCAAGTTCTCTGTATGACTGCATTTTATCATATTGCTGTCTCATTGTTCTGAAATGAGACAGTGGGGACAGGCTAAGGATGTTCTGTGCACGATCAGTGTACCGAATACTGCAGTGCTTGAACAATACAACAGTGGACTGCAGTATGTGCCTCTGGCAATGACACCGTGGCTGTGAAGTTTTACTGAGATTTGTTATTTTTGAAATTCATTGCCAACATAAATTCTGTCTGGTAGAGTTTGAATTCTTTGCATTCTTGCCATGCAGCACACTAATATTTAATAGTATGCCACATACTGATGCCACAGCACATTAATGTTTAACAGTATGCCACATACTGATGCCACCACGCACTAATATTTAATAGTATGCCATATACTGATGCCACAGCACATTAATGTTTCACAGTATGCCACATACTGATGCCACCACACACTATTATTTAACATTATGCATCATACTGATGCCACAGTGCACTAAAATTTAATAATATGCCACATATTAATGCCACAGCACTGTATTATTTGACATTATGCCACATATCAATGTCACAGCACACTAATATTTAACAGTATGCCACATGATGCAACAGCACAATAATATTTAACAGTATGCTTCATATTGATGCCACCACACACTAATATTTAGCAGTATGCCACAAATAGATGTCGCTGCACACTAATATTTAACAGTATGCCACAAATAGATGTCGCTGCACACTAATATTTAACAGTATGCCACATTTTGATGCCACTGTTGGAATCATAATGAAAGTTTCCTTGAAGATATCAGATCATTATGAAGATCAGTGTAGTCAGTAACAGAGAAGTTGTGCTTGTATAAAACTTAAAAGGGTTTTACCCATAATGCACAGGGATGGACTGAAGCTAGTGGCCATTGTTGAGGTTACTGTGAGCCCGAACACATATGCATGCTGCTGTGCTATAAAAGGTCATGTAACTGATATGCACCATTCCTAGCATCCAAAGTGTATTGTATACTGAAATACAGCACATAACATAACATGATGCTAGAATGGGATTGAATTAAAATGAATATGTCGCCAGTGATACAACAAAACCAGCAAACAGTTCAGACATGAGCACCCACCTATGATTTTACTGGCACTTTGGTAACATATTACCTCAAGTAAGCAGGCAAATAGCAGAATAAAATGTAAAAAAAAAAAATGCCATTTAACAATAATGGAATTCAGTTCAACAGCGCTATTCAACTTTTGCTCAACCATCGATTGGACAACATGAATGTAAAGGTTCACATGCTACAGAACAAAAGCTGAACAAGACAAGGAAGACGATGTCCAGGTGTACATTTTCTTATTTTTACTTTGGGCAAAGGTATTGAATCTATTTTTGATGCTTTCATATTTGCTGAGGGTCAATCCTTACCATACAAGACAGTGATAGTAAAGCCAGGTGAACATTTTGTGCCTAAATGAACTGTAAAGCATGAAAGAGCATGTTTCTATTAAAGTATTCAGAAAGAGGCCGAGTCTGTGCTGAGGCATTATTGAGACATTTGTATGAACTGAGAGAATACTGGGAGGTATGGCAGCACTAATGTCTAGCAAATAGGCAGAATTGTCACAGGCATTGCAGACTATGAAGTTTCATAAAAGTTACAGTGTGAGCCAAATGTAATGCTAAAGAAACTATACAAATTGTTAATCAGTCTGAGCAAACTGAAACGCAAGGTGTAGTCATGACAGTGTGAGAGATGTGAATGAAACTAAGCAAAAAACATACATTAAGTTACATAGAAGACATGGGGAGGCCAGTGTAAATGTTCAAGTTAAAATAAAAATAATAAAATGCAAACACAAAAAAATGTATTACATGCAACTGCATGCATAATGATTCAGAGCTGTGTTTGCCACAAAGCAGATGGTGCCAAAAATAAGATAATGGGGCATTTTGCTGCTGCGTTTAACACTGAAGTAGTCAAGGAATTAGCAACAGATGCTAACAGTGAAGACAATGCAAAGGAAACTTTCCTTTTCAGGCCCTATGAATCAGACCAAGATAAAGAATTGTATGTCTGACTTCCAGTTCACTGCGTTCCAGTAAGATTTAAGATAGACCCACGGACAGACATAACTGTCATACCATATGGTACATATCACAGCATCTTAAAATGTCTACAAATGGTTAAAGCAGAAATGCAAGTATGCAGACCAGGTGGAAAAGAGTGCAAATATGAATTTAATATACAAGTGTTGGTGGGTCCTTACGTTAATAATTTGCTGACTAAAGTCACGACCTGCAAATTAGATCTAATTGTTAGAACAATAAACTATAACTGTTGATGTCTTTAGTGTCATTGAACTCCTGAAAGAACAACTCTGCCACAGAACTCAGAATGTGTTTGTCCTTGTATTTTTGTTTTCTAAGTTATTTTAATGCATCAAAATTACTCTTAAGTGCTTCTTATAAAAATTTAGTGTGCCTTTCCACAAAGTGTCAGTCATGGAGCCTGCCAAATTAAAATAATCTTTTTCCCTGCTTTCATTTTACTTCTCAGAATTCTTTTCACATCCTATTTATAAGGATCATGACAGAAATAAGAATGTGATGTTGTTTTCTCATCACATTGAAATACAATGACAGCAATGTGAATTACAGTCATCTCACACGCCTTCTGTAACTGCAAGTGTGGTGGACGTAACTTTTAAATGTGAGCCAATAAGAATTCTCTTGAAATCTCGTGCCATTCCTTATGTCCTCATTACACCACAAAGATATCATTACCTATCCTCTCTAAAGAAATGGTTGAACTAAACTGAGTGCATTCTCTATGAATAACTAAAATGTTACAGAACCTACTCCCAGCTGTGCTCCATTGGTGCCAGTAGTAAAGAAAAATTGCAAGTTTATGTTGACTTAACCTAAAACATCTAAATAATGCAGTCAAGAGGAAGAGATTTCTCCTGCCTACCATGGAAGGCATATCATCCAAGCTAACTGAGGCAAGGATGATCCCCATATTAGATCCAATGAGTGGGTTGTTGGCAACTACCTCTTGACCTAAGCTGTACAAAGTTAACCAGAATCAGTACTCTAGTATGAAGATTCTGTTTTAGGAGGTTAATTGTTTGGAATTACCTCAGCACCTGAAATCTTTCAGTGTGAAATAAGTACACTCTTCAAAGGCTATGAGGGCACAGTGGTTACAATGGATGACTTTGTAGTGTTTGGACCTGACAAGAAAGTCACATGATAAGAGCCTTACTGCAGCGCTTCAGATCACTAAAGTGTCATGGCTCAAACTTAATAATGAAAAGTGTTGTTTAAGCAATACTGTAGCCATTTATTTCTGACACTGTTTTAGTGGATATGACATCAAACTAAATCCAATTAAAATAAAAGATGAGATGGGTAGCAAATTGACTGGGTGCAAAAGTAAGGTTAGGGTCAAAAACGGTCTCTCGGAATATAAGGCCCTTAACACTGGTGTTCTACAATGGTCTGTCCTGGAACCATATTGTTTGGTCTATTTGTGTATGTATCTCTAAACCAGAATAATCTATTGATGATACTAAGATAGGAGGGAGTGTTACTAACATCAAAGATCTCCAGACACTTCAAAATTATCTAGATCTACTTACACAGTGGTCATCCTTAAAGAACATAGAGTTTAAAGTTAACAAAGGTATGGTAATGCATTTTGCAAATAAAAACAGTAAATATCCATATGCACTGAATAGATATATTCTAATGAAGATAAGCTATGTCAGGGATTTAGGGGTTATTGTGGATATATGTTTACATCTGGATAAACATCTGAGAGGGATTAAATAATGTTATGGTCTAGTTAGTAATATTGTGCATTACCTTTCAAATAGGGATAAAATTGTTTTGACACCGATATCTAAGGCATCAGCCAGACGTATTACAGAATATGGCAGTTCCTTCTACATGCATATTTCCTTCCAGGTACTGAAACTTGAATGCATACAAAGAACTTTCACTAGACAGATTGAAGGGATTAGACAATGTCCCTACAGGGAAAGACAACTTTTTTTCTATCGGATATAGGTTGCTATGATGACCAAGCTGCAACACTATGTATCTGCTTTTTGTTAGCACAATTTTCTTACAAGAAACAATAGCTTGATTGACTCCATACCACAGTCTAGATACTCAGCTCAGGGCTATTTTTTAGTTGTGGGGTATTTGTTTGTATGTATGTGTGTGTGGTGCTCCAGCCTCTAACAAAACTGCTAAAGAAAGATGTAGCATGGATATGGAGTGATGCCCAAGAATAGGCTTTCAAGAAGGTACAGTCTATGTTAGTGTCCACATTGGTACTCACTTATTAAAATGTTATTAATTGACTGTGGTCAGTGCAGCTGCTAGTTGTAATACTGTTGGAGCAGGTGATAGGGTTGCCACCTTTTCTAATACCCAAAGTGGGACATTTTTTTTAGAAATGTGAGATTTTGCAGTACAAAACATACCCATGGCCAGTGCAAAGGACAGAACTTTTTCATTTTTTTGCCAGAATTAAAGCTTATTCTTGTAGCATTTAATTGCTTATGCTATTTCATATATAATTTAGGTTCCCAGATACAAAATAACTGTTTTATGCAACTATTAAAGAAAACTTAGAAAATATTTTTTGTCCTAATTTCTCAGGACATTTTCAATTTTTTTAGTTATTTTTTTCACAGGACACTACTGCCCAAAGAGGGACTGTCCCTCACAAAGAGGGACAGGTGGTAACCTTAGCCAGCTGTATTGCAAAAGATTGATGCCAAAATGAAGCCAGTAGCTTTCTGCTCCAGACCACTAACAGCAAACAAAATGAGACATTCCAAAACTGAAAAAGAATGCCACACTATGGACATGTGAGTGCTTTTCATATTATCTACCATGCCTGGACAGTGTTCTGCTAGAAACAGATCACAAACTATTGTTTCCACCAAGACAACATTAAGGCAGGTGTTGATAGAGCTGAAACTCTAAGACTCTGTTATGAAACAGACCCTTACTCAACTTTGAGATGATGAACTTCTGATGCCTGCTTTAAATGAAGACACCCACATGGCTGCAGAAACAGAATGTCAGCAGATGACTGTCCAGTCAGACAGTGATGCATCTGTCCAGCAATTTCAGTCTCTATACGCTCGATCTTGAGTTCCCAGAAAAGGGGTGTGACATGCAGACATAAACAGTTTCATAACTATGTCAAGGTCATATGTTATAATTTGTGAGGAGGCATCCTTCCACTTTTATGTTTTAATACTGATATGCTAGAGTTTTTGATAGAGGACTCAAGCAGCATTGATAGCCCAAATTCAGGTTGTGATTTTTTCTTGAAATGATAGTAAACACATATTTTGTGGTGCATTAAGTGGAAATCCATTTATAAGGAGAGATGTTGTTGTAAAGTTAGCTTAGAAATGTCAACAACATATAGCAGGCATTCTTTTATTTGTTGTGATGTATTGAGCTGCTGCTGCTGTGGAGTTAACTCGTTTTCCATCCCAATGCAGTTTGCCATTTGTCTTTGAGAAAGAATAGTTGTTTTCACCTGCAAGCATCCATCTTGAGTAATTCCTCAAAATAACTTGCTGTAGATATTCTGAGATGGCTGTCCTAACAATGAGGTCATATATTGGCAAACTGCACATAATTTTTTTTCAATGTTTTGAATTAATGTTTGAAACATAGGTTCATAGTTGATTACTAGGCTAATGGCTTAAGGGCTGCTGCAAGCATGGCCAATATGACTCAATTTTACCCAATATATGGGTAAAAGTGCAAAGACGTGCATCTGGAGCATCCCTCCCCAGGCTTCCAATGAAAATTGGCTTTGTTCCAAATCAGACTTTCCTGATAAACAAATGTTAAATAAATAAAATATGGCCCCTAGAGGCAAGAGGATGGCATGGATTTGTGCTTGTGCACTGAACATCTTACAGGTTGCCCCTGTCTATAAGGGACATAGGCACTACCCCTCGTGTGAATTTTTGATTCCCCATCCATTGTTCAAACTGCATTTGAAGAGGGCCAGGGAAGGGCTCTGCTTCATGTGAATAGAAAGCCTATTCCAAAGAAGGGGCAATCTCTGAGACACATATCTGCCTCTCTGTAGGTTTTGTTTGAGTCGCTGACTGAGTTTAAATCCCTAGATCAGGTGATCCTCATGCTGTTTGACTTGCAGATGTGCACCAGCTCCATCATGGCTTCATTTGTGAGTGCCTTGTAGGTCAGGCATAGGTCACCTCTTAACAGTCTGTAGAAGGCAGAGAAAAGGGATAGGTCTTTTTGTCTAGCCACACAGTTCATGTTGTTTACACCCTGTATTTTCTTTGTGAGAAACCTCTGAGGTCTCTTCAGCTGCTGTAAGTGCCTCGTCAAGTACATGCCACATGGTGCATTGTACTCAATTATTGGTCTAATGAGGGCTGAGTACAGCAAGATTATAATTTCTTTGGAAATGGACTCCTTGCCTTTATTTATAAGTTGTGCCACATAAAAGGACTGCCTCACTACTGTGGACACGTGGAGGTTAAAATGCAGGCTACTGTGAATTTAGCTCCCTAACTTCTGAGTCTACTGTTAAGGGTGTGCTATTGATGTTGTAATCTGCAGGGATATTTCACATCCCAAAGGGTATGATAATGCATTTCTTCTCATTTAGGTTTAGGCCATGGTTCTGGCACTAATCATTTGTCTGATCTAAACCCTCCTGAAGGATATCTACATCACTGGGAGATTCAATGATTGTCCCAGCTTGTAGTTGTCAGCAAACTTTGTCACCCTGAGGCCTTCCACATTAATTTTGACTTCAGAGAAGTATATTTTGAACAGGAGTGGTCCCAGCACAGAGCCCTGTGGCACACCACTAGTAACTGGCCTCTTGCTGGATATCGATTCACCCACTTTAACCATATGTGTTCTGTACATGATCCAATTGGCTATCCATCTGATGATGTAGGGATTTATGCCCAGTTTTCTGAGTTTATTTATAATATCTGAATGGGGAATAGTGTCAAATACCTTAGCCGGGTAGATGTATGTACTGCTTTACCATCATCCATGGCCTTAGTGATTTTCTCAAAGAAACCCACCAGATTCACTAGGGATGACCCACACCTGACAAAGACAAATTGGGTTGGGTTCAGTATTTGGAGGTTTCCTATATCATTAGTGATCAGGTCCATGATTATTCTTTCCATGGCCTTAAATATAAGACTAGTCAAATCTATGGGTCTGTAATTTTTCAGGTCAGTAGATGGTCCCCCTTTATGCAGAGGGATGACTGT
The DNA here is from genome assembly GCF_019279795.1 of Protopterus annectens. NCBI lineage: Eukaryota > Metazoa > Chordata > Ceratodontiformes > Protopteridae > Protopterus > Protopterus annectens. The sequence continues at coordinate 1,049,372,403 of NC_056746.1, read as the reverse complement.
TGCTGTCCTCCACTCTATCGGGACAAAGCCAGTCTGGAGATTGTGGTTATATAAATATCCTAATAGGCCTGATAAGTCCTGATTTAAGATGTTTAAGAGGCAACCTGTTATATCATCAGGCCCCAGTGAAGCCATGTTTTTAGCTTTAGAGACTGCAGCAGCAACCTGTTCTTTGCTGATAAATGGCAGTGGAGTGGTGGTTAATATTTCTTGGGGTTAAACCGGGGGTGATGGGAGGTGAAATTTGAGCTGAATTTGTTGGCCAGCAGATTAGCTATATCTTCCACCTGAGTATAGGTGAATGGCATCTACAATAAATTCTGCACATTATTGGGTGTTACCCTTAAGACTGCATACATAACTAAAAATGCCTTATTGTTATCCTTAGCTTTGGAGGCAATTTTTACCTCAAGGACTGCTTTCAAAGAGTTGACTAGTTCCCTGATTCTCTTGTTTAGACTAATGAGGGACTTTTTGCTCTGTTGTGCATATTCCCTTTACTTCTGGACATGATTTTCTTTCTTTTGTTGTACAGCCTATTAAAACCAGGGGTCCACCAGCATGGCTTGCTTTTGTGGTTTGACCTGAGTTTATTTCCGTCCGGTACTGCCGTTTCTATACACTCATTTATATGGTCATACAGGGTTTTTGTGTACACCTCTTCATAGGTTTCTGTGTTTTCTGGATTTAGGGGAGCTTGGAAACTAGCTATGCTGCCCCTTAATAGGGGATAATTTACCTTAGAGAAGTTCTTAAAAGTTTTGGGGATTAGGTGGGGGAACTAGTTTTACCTTTATTTCGAGGGAGACAGCCTTGTGATCTGATCTTACCAGTGAGGACATCACACTAAGAAGGGTGCAGCACTCTCCCATATTTGTAAGAACCAGATCGAGGATATTTATTCCCCTTGTAGGAGTGCAAGCTAGCTGCTCTAGTACATTTGAATTTACAAAGTCAAGAAATCTTTGGGCCTGCATGTTAGTGGTCATGTATGCCTCCCAATTAATGTAGGGTTAGTTAAAATCACCCGTAAGTATGGTATTGGGCTGAATGTTGAGTAGTCCTAGTAACTTTAGGTATGACATATGGTTTTTTTGGTTCATGGTGGGGACTTGTAACTAGCAAGAATATGGTAATGGATTGTTTCCATTGTTAGTCAGACGTGGAGTAGCTCAAGCATATCATATTGTTTGAACAGTCTTGAGGTGTGCTTATCCTGTATGTAGATAGATACACCTCTGCATTGTGCTCTTTCTTGTTCAGTGGGTGGTCAGAATGAATGAAAGGCAGTACACCCATACACTGCTAAAGTGCTTTCTGTGACTTTGAACCACATTTCAGTAGCTGCACAGACATCATTATTCTCCAGGGTGAAGACAGCGTCCATGGAGTGCAGTTTCTCACCGAGGCTCTTAACACCTTTAGGTTGTCCTGAGTAGCTTTTCTTATGTTGGAAGCTTTGTCTGTTTGACAATGCCTAAAAAAGGCACTATAGGGGTGGATAATGTTTTGGCCAGTATCCGAAAGCCTAGAGGTGACAGGTAAAGACCATTCCTGGCAAAGCAGTGTGGCCTATCAACTATGACCTCCCAGGCTGACAAATATTAGAGCCTTTGAAATGGCACCAGTAGCTAAACCAGTTGTTAAAGTCGATCATTTTCTGCTAATATTGTAGCATCATCCTTGGAGATGCTGCTCAATGCTAGGCTCATACCTGCCTGAGACACATTCTGAGAGCTCAATCATGTGTCAGTTCCAAAGAGGTATGTCTCAGTTCACTCACACCCCATGGACTATGACTGAGTCATACTGGTACTTAGGGGTAACTTAGGGGTAACTGTCCTGAGCTCTTGTGTGATCTGGAGAATACTGGCCCCTGACAGGCAACTAACTTATCCAGCCTGGTAAGTGGGACATCAGTGTTTCTCATATTGCAGTTTCCTATTATCAGACTATTGGGTTATGGAGTGTTGCACCTTATGGACTTGGTAGCAGAGGCACAATAAGATGTGGCTTTATATGTTGTTATGTGAATGGTCTTATCTGTGTACATACAGAATTTCTGAGGACTACACTTGAGAGGCCTTTGAGGTTTGGGTAACTGACTGTGAGCACCTCTGCATGTGTGGATCTATGTATGTGGTCCTTTGGGGGTGCAGTGAAGGATGTGTGTGTGAGTCCACTAAGCTGGATGCAGAGATAGCAGGAAAGTGCGTTCCATGGTTGCAGATCCTAATGTGTACTTGTAAGGATAGGAGTGGAGGATGTTTGCAACCTGGTGAGGGACAGGTACTTATTTGTTGTAATCTGCAGCTAACCTAACCAGTGATGCTGCACAGTGCCAAATCAGATGCTCTCCGAGCAACAATAGTCCTGGTGCTATAATAAGTTAACTAGAACAGTAAGCTTTCACAGTATAATGAAAGTAAGCAATGTTTCCAGATGTTTGCATCTGTACAGGGTACTGGCACAGCTATGTGCAAATATGCCAAATTTATACCAGCACAGAAAACTGACTACTGAGCCCTCTGGCCAATAAAACAACTATACTTAGAATCCTTTTGTATGCTTCCCAACTCAGATAGACCAGGTAAACACCTACTGCCACTAGATGAATAATCCCAGTCCTCCTAATGTAAAAGCACAGCAAAAGAGTGTCCAGAGTGAAATGCTACCACAAACAAACTTAAAAATACAGACACATCAGTGTACTTTCAATATTTTAAAAAAGGGTATTTATTCAATAAAAGTACTTTCCCTTTGTAGAAATGAGCCAGGAGACATTCAACTGTGCAGAATTTATAAAGGCACTAAAAACAATGTAAACTTATTAATATCAAATTAGAATCAAATCAGAGGTGAATGCATAATCTAAGCATGCCTTACAGAAAGGAATAGAACATACTTTTAAGTTTATGGCCATAGATATTAATATACCCAATGAAAGGGGGGGGGATGTTAGAAATGTTACAGAATGTAAAGAAACCAGTTGGATTATTAAGTTACAGGCTCACATATTCCCTGGTTTGAATGAGAAGATTCCCTTGAAGCCCACATTAATAGGTAGAATTTTAAAATAAAATAAATTAAATTAAATAAATGTAAGTGATTTTAAGCAGACATGCAGTTTATAGTTTTTAGATTTGAGAAAATTCAGAATTCATATATTCTTCTCAGTAATAAATTCTTTTTAGTTGTACTTGTTTTGTATTAATTATATATAAACTTGAAATGTGTGAAATGATTTATATATGAGTTCGTATATCTTTAAATGCTTTTAGAAATGATCTTTAATTGATTGATTATTAATTATTCTATTCAGTTCTTGTACTATATAATCACATGTTCTGAACTTTTATTCTTGATGGTTTGAAAAAGCTACTCAGCGAAAGCGCTAACCTTGTTTAATAAATACAATATTTTTATTCGATACTAGTTTGGTCTTGGAATTCATCCATTGGTCTGAACAGACATTTCTACATACCAGTCTTGTGTTCAGTATTTGTTGCAAAGTATTTTTTGCTTTTGGTCTGAATAGACAACTTATTTCGTGTCTGCTTTGAATAAGAGAGACTGTCCGCTTGGTTTAATCCTGAACGGAACTGGTACACACATTTATATGTCATTTTTTCTTTACGTTTTCGTCAGGATTATTCGTTTGTTGGAGGTGGTGTTTATTATTATTTTTTTCGTTTATTCTTGTTTTTTTATTCCACCACATCAAAACCATGGCGGAGTTGGACATTAATAATGTAGAATTGCCTTATAATCCTACCACTACCAGTGTTCCTGCTAAGAAAATGGTATATTCCCGTTTACAAAGCTGCGTGGTGCCTGACGTCAATCCGTTGCTTCAGTTCCAATCAGCAGCAGCTGGAGAAGGTGAAAATTTGAATGGTGTGGAACTAGAGAACTTGAATTCTATTATGTCTTCATTGGAAACGGATTTATTAAAACTTAAGCGTCTACAAATGCAATGTTATCACTTTGAAATGTGTATAGAGAGAAAAGTGATACCGAGGGGTTTGCGAGTGCTCAAAATGCCAACTACAGGGAATGCATACCCTGAGCTCTTATGTCGATGGCAGCAGATAAATTTAGAGGTGAGCTTTAGTTATATGAAACTGCTCAACGAGTTCTTCTTACCTGATGAACTTTGTTTACAAGAAACAATAAAACAGAGACAAATTGAACTTTATAACAAATATAATGACAATATCATTGAACCACTTTTGGACCGTTTAACAGACAGTATTTGTTTGTATGAAAAAAGGTTACTTGAACAAAAAAAACATAAATTATGTAGGGATATCTATGATTTCCAGCACGGCCAAGTCTTCACTTGGCCTAGAAATAATAGAAATAACTCGAATGGACATTTTTTAAATGGAAATAATAATAGAAATGTTAATAGTGTCCATGCAAGTAACCATGTGAATGTAAGTAACAATGTGATTCATTCTATGAAGTCTAAGGATGCTAATGTACATCCTGTGCGTCTTGATGATAACTGTTGTGTATCTAATTTAGAATTGACTATTAATGAGTCACCTTTAAATGAAATGTCAGCACAGCCAGAAATAATTTGTGTTTCTAGTCTATCTAACAAAGTAATAGGGAGACCAGAAAAGATGAAAGATGATTTGATTACAACTCCCATTACTACAAACGACATAAGTAGTAACCAGAAAGAACAGGTAGTACGTAATAAAACATCATTTGTGTATAACAATCCCAGTACTTCTGGGATGTCTAACCCTTTCCCCATAGCCGAGGACAAGGGCTGAGGGAGAAATCGCTCGATGAGCAGGGGGCGACAGAAGAGGAAAGCATCAGATGTAGAAATGAAGGAACCAACTTTAAAAAAGATGTGGGAGAGAATGACTTAGTCTGGAATTTATCTCATAGGCCCTTGAGCAAATATGAGTCAGAAATTTTGAATAAGGGTCTATCGTTTATTCCATCTAGAAATAATAATATAACAGATACTATACTGGATATTAAGTTATTTCTCAGGAATTTACAATTGAAAATGTTATATAATGAGAATCAAAAGCTAGATGTCAGCAGACATTTTAGAAAACCTAGCACATTTGTTACGACTTTGCACCCCCTTTTAGAGGCTTTCAGTAAAATAGTGGAAAAGGATATTTATAATTTAAACACAACTATTACTAGAGAAAAAAGAAATAAAAGAAATAATTTTACATTTAAACAATCAAGGGCTCTACAAGATTTAACTTCTGATAAAAATATTTGTATCAGACCTGCAGATAAGGGAGGACCTATAGTAATCTTAGACAGAACATCATATGATGGCATTATGATTGAAATGTTAGGTGACGTGAATTTTTATGAATTGCTACCTACATCCATTAGTCATAAACATATACTTAAAGTCCAAAACACATTATATGACCTATACAATGTTAATTCTATAGATTATGACATGTATATTTTTTTATTGGTTGAGAATCCTGTAGTGCCAGTCATTCAAGGTTTACCCAAGGTCCATAAGGATCCTCTTAACCCACACATGAGACCGATAGTCTCCGGCTGTGGGTGGGTTACTGAACCTTTGTCCATATTTGTTGAGAAAACTCTGAGACCGAGAGTAAATTCCAATGATTACATTTTGAGAGATTCGAAACAATTTTTAATTGATTTATATGAAGGGACTAAGTTATTACCTGATACTCTCCCATATATAATGGTTACTATGGATGTCCAGTCATTATTCACCAACATCCCGAATGACAAAGGGACAGAGAGTATTTTCAAGTATCTAGTTAGACACTCTGACATTTTGATGAATAAGATAGAACTTTTATGTCTCTTTTTGAAAATGATACTGGAAAATAATATTTTTGTGTTTAATGGACAAACCTATCTACAAAAGGAAGGCGTAGCTATAGGCACATCTTGTGCCAATAGCTACGCCAACCTAGTAATGGCTTCTTGGGAAAAGGAGAAGTTATTTACATTGGATTTATATAAAAACTTCGTCCATTTTTATAGACGGTTCGTGGATGACTTGTTTTTTCTTTGGACTGGCACTTTAGAAGAACTATATTTCTTTAAAAGAGAGGTTAACATGTTCACACCTTTTTTAAAATTTACTATGTGTGAATCTACAGAAAATATAATTTTTTTAGACGTGTCCATTCAATGCTTGGCAAATGGAAAATTAAATACAGGGGTCTTTAGAAAGTCTTGCTACAAAAATAATTTATTGCGCAGAAGTAGCATGCATCCAGAACACATATTTACCAACATTGTAAAAGGACAAGCCATTACAGCTTCGAGGTTAAATCCATTACAAGATGATTTTGAGGCAGAACTAGTAAATTTGGAAGAAAGATTAAAATGCAGAAATTATAGAACCAATGAAATTAAGGAAGGTTTTTCCTTCACACAAGAAGCTAGAATGGAAAAAGCCTGTACTATTTTTTCTGATAAAGGTATAATTTTTTATAAGGAGACCAACAAGGATATTGATAAGATTTTTAAAGACCAACTAAAAGTTAGGTTATATTACACTCAAGATATACATCTAATTAAGAATGTTATTTATAAACACTGGGATATTTTAACTGTTAGCCCTGAAATCGAGAGTATAATAGGAGAACAACCTAGGTATATTTTTAGAAACAAAAAGAATTTAAATAGAATGTTGTGTTTCCCTCGTTCCTTACAAGTAGATGTACTGGGTAAAAATGATGTTACGAAACCATGTAACAAGTGTAACTTTTGTTCTTATATTATTAGTTCAAGTATGTTTATACATCCTAATAATGCACAGATTTTCAATTTTAAGGTAAAAGCCACATGTAACACAGAACATTTAGTATATCTTGCTACCTGTGTTAAGTGCAATGCATTTTACGTTGGAAAGACAGACAGGAAATTTAAAAACAGAATTAGAGAACACATTTATCAAATTAGAATCAAATCAGAGGTGAATGCATAATCTAAGCATGCCTTACAGAAAGGAATAGAACATACTTTTAAGTTTATGGCCATAGATATTAATATACCCAATGAAAGGGGAGGGAATGTTAGAAATGTTACAGAATGTAAAGAAACCAGTTGGATTATTAAGTTACAGGCTCACATATTCCCTGGTTTGAATGAGAAGATTCCCTTGAAGCCCACATTAATAGGTAGAATTTTAAAATAAAATAAATTAAATTAAATAAATGTAAGTGATTTTAAGCAGCCATGCAGTTTATAGTTTTTAGATTTGAGAAAATTCAGAATTCATATATTCTTCTCAGTAATAAATTCTTTTTAGTAGTACTTGTTATGTATTAATTATATATAAACGTGAAATGTGTGAAATGATTTGTATATGAGTTTGTATATCTTTAAATGTTTTTAGAAAGGATTTTTAACTGATTGATTATTAATTATTCTATTCAGTTCTTGTACTATATAATCACATGTTCTGAACTTTTATTCTTGATGGTTTGAAAAAGCTACTCAGCGAAAGCGCTAACCTTGTTTAATAAATACAATATTTTTATTCGATACTAGTTTGGTCTTGGAATTCATCCATTGGTCTGAACAGACATTTCTGCATACCAGTCTTGTGTTCAGTATTTGTTGCAAAGTATTTTTTTGCTTTTGGTCTGAATAGACAACTTATTTCGTGTCTGCTTTGAATAAGAGAGACTGTCCGCTTGGTTTAACGGAACTGGTATACACATTTATATGAAATTTTTTCTTTACGTTTTCGTCAGGATTATTCGTTTGTTGGAGGTGGTGTTTATTATTATTTTTTCATTTATTCTTGTTTTTTTATTCCACCACATCAAAACCATGGCGGAGTTGGACATTAATAATGTAGAATTGCCTTATAATCCTACCACTACCAGTGTTCCTGCTAAGAAAATGGTATATTCCCATTTACAAAGCTGCGTGGTGCCTGCCGTCAATCCGTTGCTTCAGTTCCAATCAGCAGCAGCTGGAGAAGGTGAAAATTTGAATGGTGTGGAACTAGAGAACTTGAATTCTATTATGTCTTCATTGGAAACGGATTTATTAAAACTAAAGCGTCTACAAATACAACGTTATCACTTTGAAATGTGTATAGAGAGAAAAGTGATACCTAGGGGTTTGTGAGTGCTCAAAATGCCAACTACAGGGAACGCATACCCTGAGCTCTTATGTCGATGGCAGCAGATAAATTTAGAGGTGAGCTTTAGTTATATGAAACTGCTCAATGAGTTCTTCTTACCTGATGAACTTTGTTTACAAGAAACAATAAAACAGAGACAAATTGAACTTTATAACAAATATAATGACAATATCATTGAACCACTTTTGGACCGTTTAACAGACAATATTTGTTTGTATGAAAAAAGGTTACTTGAACAAAAAAAATATAAATTATGTAGGGATATCTATGATTTCCAGCATGGCCAAGTCTTCACTTGGCCTAGAAATAATAGAAATAACTCGAATAGACATTTTTTAAATGGAAATAATAATAGAAATGTTAATAGTGTCCATGCAAGTAACCATGTGAATGTAAGTAACAATGTGATTCATTCTATGAAGTCTAAGGACGCTAATGTACATCCTGTGCGTCTTGATGATAACTGTTGTGTATCTAATTTAGAATTGACTATTAATGAGTCACCTTTAAATGAAATGTCAGCACAGCCAGAAATAATTTGTTTCTAGTCTATCTAACAAAGTAATAGGGAGACCAGAAAAGATGAAAGATGATTTGATTACAACTCCCAGTACTACAAACGACATAAGTAGTAACCAGAAAGAACAGGTAGTACGTAATAAAACATCATTTGTGTAACAATCCCAGTACTTCTGGGATGTCTAACCCTTTCCTCATAGCCGAGGACAAGGGCTGAGGGAGAAATTGCTCGATGAGCAGGGGGCGACAGAAGAGGAAAGCATCAGATGTAGAAATGAAGGAACCAACTTTAAAAAAGATGTGGGAGAGAATGACTTAGTCTGGAATTTATCTCATAGGCCCTTGAGCAAATATGAGTTAGAAATTTTGAATAAGGGTCTATCGTTTATTCCATCTAGAAATAGTAATATAACAGATACTATACTGGATATTAAGTTATTTCTCAGGAATTTACAATTGAAAATGTTATATAATGAGAATCAAAAGCTAGATGTCAGCAGACATTTTAGGAAACCCAGCACATTTGTTACGACTTTGCACCCCCTTTTAGAGGCTTTCAGTAAAATAGTGGAAAATGATATTTATTATTTAAACACAGGTATTACTAGAGAAAAAAGAAATAAAAGAAATAATTTTACATTTAAACAATCAAGGGCTCTACAAGATTTAACTTCTGATAAAAATATTTGTATCAGACCTGCAGATAAGGGAGGACCTATAGTAATCTTAGACAGAACATCATATGATGGCATTATGACTGAAATGTTAGGTGACGTGAATTTTTATGAATTCCCTCTTCCTAAGCTGTACTGCTAATCTAACCACCCTATTCTATACCTAATAAGTTTAGATCTACTTGATTCCTAAGTGACTATTCTCTATCCGGATAGCCTAGCACTTGTTCCCAAAGTACTCTTTACTGTGATATAGCACTTTTTATTATACATAGCACCCTACCAGCCTAATACCCCTTTTCTATCATCCACATCCCTCGAAGTCTTTTCAAACCCATCTACACAAAGTTTTTAACTTTTCCTTCTAGCATGTCGCGGGGTCAGTTGCTAGTGTCCTCTCCTGCTCAGCTGATGAATCTGGGAATATTGAGGCAATGTTACAATTGCCTCATGTACACAGACAACCCTCTCCTTCTCCCACAAAACACAAACACATGCGAGAGATGCAACTATATAGCCAAACTGGAGGCTGAGCTCTCTCAACATAGGACTGGCAAGACCAGACAGGAGGAGAAGGTAACCACACACACCACAAACCCAGTCTCACATAGCACTATCACAACTTCATATCATACACATAAACACATAAAGACATACTCGGAGGCTCTGACCAAAATCTACCAAAACAGCAGAGGCCACCAAAGCAGACACCCAAACAACTGCCACCACAGACCAAGACACATGCAACACATAGACCACAAAGTCAGTGTGCCAAACAGTCACAGCCCTTAAGGCCAAACACAATGCCAGACACTCTTGTCATAGGTGACTCCATAGTCAGACACACTGACGTCCCACTCACCAGATTGAGCAAGGAGAAGGTCACAGTAAGCTGCCTGTCGGGCGCTAGAATCCACCACATAACGCAAGCACTCAGGTCACTCGACAGCAGGTACAAGTATGACTCAGTCATTGTCCATGCTGGTGTGAACGACCTGAGACGCACCTCCCTGGACTACATGAAAAGAGACATAGAGGAGCTCTCTGATTATGTAGCCCAGGCAGGTATGACCCTGACCTTGAGCAGTATCCTACCTTCACTAAGAATGATGCCTCAATACAGAGACAAGATGATCAGCTTTAATAATTGGCTTAATCTCTGGTGTCATTCAAAGGGGATCCAATGTCTGTCTGCCTGGGATGACATGCTGGACAAGCCACGCTGCTTCGCAAGGGACAGCTTGCACCTGTCACCCCTGGGCTTCCGGATATTGGCAAAGGCTCTTGCCACCCCCATAGTGCCTTTTTTAGGCAAGGCTCAAATTCTAAATCTACCACCCTAGAACAAAACAAAGGAAAAAAACTAAGGGTAATGCTGCTCAATGCCAGAAGTCTCAACCTCAAGATGCACGCACTCGAAGCCCTTCTCAGTATGGAGAACATCGATGTCTGTGCTGTGACTGAAACCTGGTTCAAGGCTCCTGAGAGCACCCCGGCACTATCAGGTTTTACCTCATATCATGCGTTCCGGCCCCAAAATCCGGACAACACCAAGAAAGGAGGAGGGGTGTCCATATTCATCAAAGACACCCTCACCTCCAGGTTGGTGGCAATGCACGATGCATCAGAGACCATCCAGGTGCAATTAACCGTAGGCAAGACTGCTCTGCAATTTGTAGCATGTTACAGGCCACCCTCTCAAACTCAGGAACCTCACACAGCTTTCCTGAAAACTCTGGAGGGGATAAATGTAACCCCAAACACCATCATACTAGGTGATTTCAACTATCCGAATATAGACTGGGATCACTACTCAAGCCCCAACACTCTAGCCCAAAGGTTCCTAGAGTTCATAAACTCAAATGCCATGGAACAACTAGTCACCATGCCCACAAGAGGCGAAAACATACTAGATCTCATCATAACGAGCATGGGGTCAAAATGTTCAACACCGGAGGTATACCCCTCATTGGTGAGGTCAGATCATAAACTAATATCACTGGAAGTCCACATCCCGCCCCCACCCCAGATAAAAAAGACCACAGTGAAGAACTTCTCTAAAGCCAACTTCACACTTCTTAGGACTGGTGTGGTCTCTTTCAAGGCCCCCGAACCAGCGGAAACCATCACTAAAGCCGCTGAATCACATACAAATGCCTTCTACCAGCACCTCCAGGACTGCATGGATCAGGCAATCCCAAACAAAACAAAGACTCTTTGTACCAAAGGCAAGCGTCCAGTCTGGTGGACCCCAGCCATAAACAAGCTCTACAACAAAAGGAGAAAGCTACTACAAGATAGAGCAAAATCCCTAAAAGGGAAGACACCCTTGATCATTATAAGTAAAAAACTAAGATCTCTCATAAAATCATCCAAGGCAAATTTTGAAAGAAAAATCACCAAGGACTCAAAAGACAATCACAAGGCCTTTTTTAGTTATGTTAGAAACCTGGGAGGAAACTCCCAGATATGCTCAGAACTAGTTCAAAATGATGTAAAGATCACTGAACCTACAGACATTGCCAACATACTGGCTGACAGGTTCAGTGCAAATTTCTCCCCCCCCCAAAAGGAGAAATATCTATACCAGAGGATTGTAGCCTCCCAAACATCTCAAATGCTCAGGTGAGAACAGCTCTCTCCAAGGCGAAAAACACAGCATCCATGGGACCAGATGGTGTCCCCGGTTGCGTGCTCCATGAACTCATTGAGGAATTAAACCCGCAATTAGGGCAGCTGTTTAATCTTAGCCTCACCTCAGGATACGTACCCAAGGAGTGGCATACGGCAACTGTGGTCCCACTACATAAAGGCGGTGCCTCCACCGACCCTGGAAACTACCATCCCATCAGCTTGACAAGCCTGGTTTGCAAAGCTATGGAGAGGATCATAATGGAACTCATAAATAAAGACATAGGGGACCTGCAGACATTGGATCAAACCCAATTTGGCTTTGTCAAGGGCACATCATGCCTTTTAAACTTGGTTGACTTTTTCGAAACAGTCACCAAGGCCATTGATGAGGGCAAGGCAGTCCACACAGCCTACCTTGACCTGGCAAAGGCATTCAACACAATACCCCACTCGGGCATCATAGAAAAACTCACCAGCTTAAATGTAAACTCATACCTCACAAGATGGGTTGCAAACTGGCTAAGTGACAGAACCCACAGGGTCAGAGTTGCTGGCGCCATGTCTGATTCCAAGCCTGTCACAAGTGGTGTCCCACAGGGCTCGGTCCTGGGCCCACTCTTGTTCGGCATCTACTTTTCAGAAGTTCAGGCAAACACAGGAGGATTATGGCTGACAAAGTTTGCAGATGACTGCAAACTGGGCGCCATGGTTGAAAACACATCAGACACAGATATCCTTCAGAAGGGTCTCATAGAAATGGATAACTGGTGCCAAAGCCATGGCCTAAAGTTAAACGCTAAAAAATGCATAGTCATACCCTTCAGAAAAAACAAGGTTACCCCCAGCTACCATATAGGTGGCAATCCACTAAGCACAGAAGAGGTTATCAGGGATCTGGGGACCCAGGTTGACAGTAACCTTTCATTTGGCACCCACGTTGCCAAAGTAGTTAGGAAGACCTTCTACATTGCCCACCTGATCATGAAGGGATTCACATATAGGTCAAGGGAGGTCATCATTCCCCTGTACTCATCACTCATCAGACCGATGATTGAGTACAACGCCCCATTTGGAATGTATCTGACCCGACACCTGCAGCAATTGGAAAGGCCCCAAAAGTTCCTCACCAAAAGGATAAAGGGTCTCAAAAATATGTCCTATGCTGCCCGACTGAAGGAGCTCCAGCTCTACTCAGTCGCACCTGCTCAGAGGTGACCTGTGCCTGACATACAAGGCCATGTCCAACCCGAATTAATGAACATGCTTCACCTCAAAAATCTAAATCCATCCGATCTACAAGAGCACGAGACTTGAACCTTGACACGGTCATAAATAGGGCGTGCTGGAGGGACAGATTCATCACCCAGAGACTCCCTATGCTGTGGAACAAAATCCCGGTACATGTGAGGCAGAGCACCTCGCTGGCTTTGTTCAAGAGAAATCTTGACCAATGGATGGGAGATCGCAGGTATACCCCAGGGATTACCTCAGTGTCACTGCTTGACAGAGGCACAGCTAAATAATGGGCATAGTATCCTTCAAACTAAAGGGGTGGCGAAAGTCACAAAACTCTGGGCTAGGCTTATAAATGCCCTAGGGCAGATAGCCTAGTATGAACCTATGAACCTAATTGCTATCTACATCCATTAGTCATAAACATATACTTAAAGTCCAAAACACATTATATGACCTATACAATGTTAATTCTATAGATTATGACATGTATAATTTTTTATTGGTTGAGAATCCTGTAGTGCCAGTCATTCAAGGTTTATCCAAGGTCCATAAGGATCCTCTTAACCCACCCATGAGACCGATAGTCTCCGGCCGTGGGTGGGTTACTGAACCTTTGTCCATATTTGTTGAGAAAACTCTGAGACCGATAGTAAATTCCAATGATTACATTTTTTTTTTTTTTTTTTTTTTTTTTTTGAATTTTCTTTTCAAAACAAGTTTATTGTTTTAACATATAAGAGAAATATCATAACAATTTTATACAAATAATTAAAAATAGGTATTATTATAATATTCAACAAAACAACTAAAGTATTTACAAAGACATCCACTACAATCAGATCAATTAATTAAACTAAAATACTGTGCTATTGAAATTAGAATTTTTTTAACAAATTTTGTAAATTATCGCATACAATAAAATGTGATGTTTTTCTAGTTGTTCTCATTCTAATTGTGCTTATTTCCATATGACACATTATATTCATAACATTTTTAAATTCATTGAACGAAGGAGGTGTATCTGAAATCCAATTTCTAGTTATTATTTTCCTAGCCACTGCTAGGATAGACCATAACAAGGGAAGCTTAATCTTTTTAACACATTGAGGTACAGGTGTGTTGAATAATATAACAGACTTAGAAATAATGAAATTATCTGTAAAAAGAGCCTGCAAAAATTCATTAATTGACTTCCAGTATTCTTTCAACTTCATACAGTCATAAAACATATGAGCCCAGTCAGCATTAATTTCTACATTACATCTCTTACACAGATTATCTTTATTATTAATTTTATTCATCATCAAAGGTGTATAAAAAGATCTATGTAAAATTTCCATGTATAAAGTCTCCAGACAATGGAAGATGTAGTTCTATAAGCAGATTCCAATATATATTGTTTATCTTGTTGAGTTGGTGGGTCCCCATTAATAGAGGTGAAATAATTCCAGTATGAATCTACATTGTAAAAAGTTTCTTGTCTGATAATTTTATGTATATATGAAAGTTTACCTTTATCAGAAACTTTATGCTGTAAATTTATTATCAAGTAATCAATCAGTTTTGGAATAGATTCTTTAACTGTTATAGACATTAGATCTATTCTATCAATGAGATGTTGTCTAAAGATCTGAACCTCTAACCAGCAAGTTTCTCTTAGATCAAATTCTTGTTTTAAGAAATCTAGATTTTTAACTTTATTATCAGATATCAGCTGATACCAGTACTTTAGATTATTATCTATAGCTAAATGAGCTCCTTCAGAAGTAGATGACATAAGCATACCCTGAGTATAAATTATAGGAATCCAATAAAATTCCATTCCCTATACTTAGGGTGCATGAATATAAAGTTACGATAACTAATAATAATATTTAATGGGTAACAGACCATATGTTTAGGTGTAATAGGTGAAGTACAAAATTCCTTTAGCAACCACAACATGGAGTTATTTATAATCATATTTTTATGTGTTAAGGAGATTTTCATGAAGTGCATACTAATTAGCTCCCAATAATCTTTCCATTTTGCGACATATGACCGATCTATTAATAAAGTAATAACTTTTATAATAGAAGAGATAATATATAAATTAAAGTCTGGAAAAGAAATGAGACCTTGAGACCAGCTATTAGTATGTTTCTTTAATGCAATCCTAGGTCTATTAGGTGCCCATAAGAAATTTAACATTAGTGTATTCAGTTTCTTGATAGTTATTTTTGTAGGTGAAAGTATTATTGATTGTATTAAGTATAAAATCTTGGGGAATATTATCATTTTAATAATTGTAAGTCTCTCCTCCATAGTAAAAAACATATTATTCCAGGTATTAAAAAGATTTTGTATATTAAGAAAACAGGTATTATAGTTATTATATATAATAGATTTAATATCTTTAGATAGTATTATACCTAAATAAGTTATCTGACCTGAGTTGGGTACATATTTAGTAAAATCACTAATGAGAGTATTTTTTCGTGTATATATAGGTAGTATTTTAGTTTTTCTTCATTGAATATTAAACCAGAAATACTTTTAAAATTCATCATTTTATCAAATAAAGACTGCATAGAAGAATTAGATCCTGCTGATGTAATTAGAACATCATCTGCAAAAGTTGAATTTTTGATGTTGTATTTTCTTCTATTTCAAAACCCTCTATGTCAGTACTGTTTCTAATCAAATTAGCCCAAGGCTCCATTACTAAAGTGAATAATAGTGGAGAAAGTGGACATCCTTGCTTTGTACCTTTAAGAATGGGTATTTTTTGTGAAACATATGTTCCTACCTTAATATAAGCCAGCGTTCCTTTATATAAATGCTCAATTAAATTTACAAATGCATCAGAGAAATTTGTGCATTTCAGTAAGGTAAACAGATAGTCCCAACTTACTGAATCAAATGCTGAACCTATATCAAGACTAATAAGTGTTAAATCTTTCTTTTTCCTATTTGCAAAATCAATTAATGTTAAAGTTCTTCTTATATGAGATTCGAAACAATTTTTAATTGATTTATATGAAGGGACTAAGGTATTACCTGATACTCTCCCATATATAATGGTTACTATGGATGTCCAGTCATTATTCACCAACATCCCGAATGACAAAGGGACAGAGAGTATTTTCAAGTATCTAGTTAGACACTCTGACATTTTGATGAATAAGATAGAACTTTTATGTCTCTTTTTGAAAATGATACTGGAAAATAATATTTTTATGTTTAATGGACAAACCTATCTACAAAAGGAAGGCATAGCTATGGGCACATCTTGTGCCAATAGCTACGCCAACCTAGTAATGGCTTCATGGGAAGAGGAGAAGTTATTTACATTGGATTTATATAAAAACTTCGTCCATTTTTATAGACGGTTCGTGGATGACTTGTTTTTTCTTTGGACTGGCACTTTAGAAGAACTATATTTCTTTAAAAGAGAGGTTAACATGTTCACACCTTTTTTAAAATTTACTATGTGTGAATCTACAGAAAATATAGCTTTTTTAGACGTGTCCATTCAATGCTTGGAAAATGGAAAATTAAATACAGGGGTCTTTAGAAAGTCTTGCTACAAAAATAATTTATTGCACAGAAGTAGCATGCATCCAGAACACATATTTACCAACATTGTAAAAGGACAAGCCATTACAGCTTCGAGGTTAAATCCATTACAAGATGATTTTGAGGCAGAACTAGTAAATTTGGAAGAAAGATTAAAATTCAGAAATTATAGAACCAATGAAATTAAGGAAGGTTTTTCCTTCACACAAGAAGCTAGAATGGAAAAAGCCTGTCCTATTTTTTCTGATAAAGGTATAATTTTTTATAAGGAGACCAACAAGGATATTGATAAGATTTTTAAAGACCAACTAAAAGTTAGGTTATATTACACTCAAGATATACATCTAATTAAGAATGTTATTTATAAACACTGGGATATTTTAACTGTTAGCCCTGAAATCGAGAGTATAATAGAAGAACAACCTAGGTATATTTTTAGAAACAAAAAGAATTTATATAGAATGTTGTGTTTCCCTCGTTCCTTACAAGTAGATGTACTGGGTAAAAATGATGTTACGAAACCATGTAACAAGTGTAACTTTTGTTCTTATATTATTAGTTCAAGTATGTTTATACATCCTAATAATGCACAGATTTTCAATTGTAAGGTAAAAGCACATGTAACACAGAACATTTAGTATATCTTGCTACCTGTGTTAAATGCAATGCATTTTACGTTGGAAAGACAGACAGGAAATTTAAAAACAGAATTAGAGAACACATTTATCAAATTAGAATCAAATCAGAGGTGAATGCATTATCTAAGCATGCCTTACAGAAAGGAATAGAACATACTTTTAAGTTTATGGCCATAGATATTAATATACCCAATGAAAGGGGAGGGAATGTTAGAAATGTTACAGGATGTAAAGAAACCAGTTGGATTATTATGTTACAGGCTCACATATTCCCTGGTTTGAATGAGAAGATTCCCTTGAAGCCCACATTAATAGGTAGAATTTTAAAATAAAATAAATTAAATAAAATAAATGTAAGTGATTTTAAGCAGCCATGCAGTTTACAGTTTTTAGATTTGAGAAAATTCAGAATTCATATATTCTTCTCAGTAATAAATTATTTTTAGTAGTACTTGTTATGTATTAATTATATATAAACGTGAAATGTGTGAAATGATTTGTATATGAGTTTGTATATCTTTAAATGTTTTTAGAAAGGATTTTTAACTGATTGATTATTAATTATTCTATTCAGTTCTTGTACTATATAACCACATGCTCTGAACTTTTATTCTTGATGGTTTGAAAAAGCTACTCAGCAAAAGCGCTAACCTTGTTTAATAAATACAATATTTTTATTCGATACTAGTTTGGTCTTGGAATTCATCCATTGGTCTGAACAGACATTTCTGCATACCAGTCTTGTGTTCAGTATTTGTTGCAAAGTATTTTTTGCTTTTGGTCTGAATAGACAACTTATTTCGTGTCTGCTTTGAATAAGAGAGACTGTCCGCTTGGTTTAATCCTGAACGGAACTGGTATACACATTTATATGAAACCTTAATAAGCCCTCCAGCCAATAAAATAACAACATGCATGAATCTCTAGTGTGTTTCAACAATCTATGCTGACCAGGCTACCACCCACTGCCACTAGATGAAAAATTCAGTGTCCTCTTGATATAAAAACACAGAAAAATGCTTACTAAAAATATAATACGTTATGGTAGCTAACTAGATAATGAATTCAGGGCAAGTAAATCAGTAGAACAGACAATGAGAGGCAAAATGCACTTTTCTTTCAAAATAAGCTCATGGAAAGGCAAATAAAGAATTCAAGATATAAACAGAAGTGTAGAAAGGAAGGAGCTTATAAAGCTCAATTTAAAGTAAGGGAAGTAAGTGTGGGTAGCTTAAAATCAACAAGTTTAAAAAGCAGATCAAGGAAAAGGAGCGTGGGTGAGGTGAGAAAATAACCGGCAAGGAGTCAACAACAGTGCGTGTCAATTTTTCAGGTCTTGAATCTTATCAGAAAAGAAAAAGACCAAGAAATTCTCTATGTATTTAAGCATCACTCAAGAAACAATGTAATCAATGAAAAAAGAAAACATGTGAAATGTGCAGTCTAGGTAATTTAAGTGTCTATCTGCCACATAGAATAAAAGCACTAGGCCAAACAGATTTCTTAAAACAGAAAAAAATGAGCAAGTAAAAAATAAGCAGCTCTATCAGTTTAAGCAACTCACAGACTAAAAAATATAGATTTACCTTCCTCACCCAGCAGGAAGTGAGTCACTAACAGTGTTTGTAGTTTTTGTAGGTCCTGAGTCTTATCAGAAAACACAAAGACCTAGAAAGTCTGTTTAAGTATCACATGTTTACTTACTACAACCTATGGTTGCTTCATGAGTTCTTATTAAGCCGTTAAATAAAATTTGGGAATTACTGTGACCATGCTTGATATTGTGGGATCAAGAGATCATTTTGACCTATAGTACAGGTTTTTTTTCTTTTGCTTTTGCAGATGTGTCACTTAATTTGTCATGGTGACAAGTTCAAATGTTTTTTCATTTTAGGATTAATAGATATTTTTTGATGGCAATTCCAATTTATTCCTGCTAAAATATTCAGTTTGACCAGCGAAATAGCCCTACCTGAGATCATAGGTTCATAGGTGCATACTAGGCTAATAGCCCTGGAGCCTTTATAAGCCTAGCCCATAGGATTACCCTGGCATCGTGCCACCTGACCTTAGTTCCCAGTGCCTCTGTCGAGTAGAGCCACTGGAGTGATCCCTGGGGTGACTTTTCTATTTCCCATCCATTCATCAAGATTTTTCTTGAAGAGGGCAAGTGAGGTGCTCTGTTTGACTTGTATAGGAAGTCTATCCCATAGCATGGACAGTCTCTGGGTAATGAACTTGTCCCTCCAGCTTGTTCTGATGATTGTGGTAATGAGGTTGAGGTCTGTGGAGCATGTGGTGTGGAGGGATTGGGATTTCGTTAGATGTAGGATTTCTAACAGAGCTGGGTCCAACATGGCTTTGTAAGTCAAGCAGAGATTGTCTCTAACTAGGCGATATGAGACAGAGAATAGTTGGAGTTTTTTGAGTCTGTCCATATAGGACAAGTGTTTAAGGCCTAGGATCCTCTTTGTGAGGTACTTTTGTGGCCTCTCCAGTTGTTTCAGGTATAATAGTGAGGTACATGCCAAATGGGGCATTGTACTCAATGACTGGCCTAATGAGGGAAGAGTAGATGGAGACAATGACCGCTTTCTTCCGGATGTCAAACCCTTAGTAGTGAGATGTGTCACATAGAAGGACTTTCTGACCACAGTGGCAATGTGGTGGTCAAAATAGAGGTTGCTATCAACCTCTGTTTCCAGATCTCTTATAATGCCTTCTGTGTTCAGTGGACTACCATCGATATGGTAGTTCATGGGAAATGGGTTTTTCTCAAATGGGATGACAACACATTTTTTGGCATTAAGCTTAAGGCCATGGTTCTGACACCAGTCATTTGTCTCATTGAGGCCATTTTGTAGGATATCAACATCACTTGGGGAATTAATAACAGCTCCCAACTTGCAATCATCTGCGAACTTTGTCAGCCAGAGTCCCTTCGTGTTGGCCTGGACTTCAGAAAAGTAGATACTAAACAGGAGAGAACCCAGGACCGAACTCTGTGGGACTCCACTCATGACTGGTCATCAGTCTAACTTGGAGACAGCTGCTTTCACACTATGGGTTCTATCTGTGAGCCAGTTTGCAATCCACCTAGTGATATAGGGCTTGATGCTTAGCTTAGTGGGTTTTTCTATAATTCCTGAGTGGGGGAATGGTATCAAATGCTTTGGCCAGCTCAAGGTAGGCTGCATGAACCACCTTGCCATCATCCACAGCTCTGATGACTGACTCAAAGAAGTCGACCAGGTTCAAAAGGCATGATCTACCCTTCACAAAACCAAACTGTGTGGGATCCAGAGTTTGGAGCTTCCCTATATCCATGTTTATTAGGTCCATGATGATGCGTTCCATAGCTCTGCATATCAGACTCATCAGGCTAATGGGTCGATAGTCCACAGCATCTGTAGTTGCCCCTCCTTTGTGGAGAGGGATGACTCTAGCAGTGTGCCATTCGGCAGGGACAAAGCCTGAGGTGAGGCTGTGATTGAACAGGGCACACAGGTGAGGTGCCAGTTCATTCTGTAATTCATGTAAAACACAGCCAGGGATGTTGTCAGGTCCCATAGAAGCTGTATTCTTGGCCTTGAACAGTGCTGTTTTAACCTGTGCAGCAGTAATACTGGGTGCCTGGCAATCCACTGGTATTGTGATTGGTCCTTTGGTGGGAGAGAGAGGGGTAAAGTAGGCACTGAATCTGTCAGCCAGTATATTGGCAATATCTGTTGGCTCGTTATAGGAGGTACCATTGTGCAGTAGCTCAGATCAAATCTGAGTATTGCTGTGAAGATTCTTTACATAACTATAGAAGGCCTTGTGGTTGTCTTTACTATCTGCTGCAATTCTGTTTTCATAGCTAGCTTTAGGTGATTTGATAAGTGATCTCAACTTTTTGTTGATGCTGATAAGGGAGTTTTTCCAGTCTTGGGACTTCATCATATTCCACATCAGTTTCCTCCTTTTGTTGTAAAGTTTGATTATGGCAGGGGACCAGCAGATTAGCTTCCTTTTTTTGGATGAGAGCTTCTTGGTTCTTTTGGGTATGGCAAGATCCATGCATTTGTGTATGTGCTTGTACAGTGCATTGGTGTATGATTCAGCGGTCATGCAACTATTCTGCATTTGCATGGGTGTCGTGAAGTTAGCCACCTCTGTTTTTAGGAGCCCAAAGTTAGCTTTGGAGAAGTTTTTCATGGTGATTACCTTTGCGGGGCAGGTGGGAGGAATGTGGATTTCCAAGTTGATTAGTTTGTGGTCAGATCTAACCACGGGGGAGGTGACTAATGGTGCAGAGCAATGGTTGCCCATGTTAGTAATGACCAGGTCAAGGATGTTGCTACCTCTAGTGGGGGTAAGAACGAGCTGGTCCAGGCCATTGTAATTAATGAATTCAAGGACACATTGGGCAAGTGTATTGGTACATGAGTAGTTTTCCCAGTTAATGGAGGGATAGTTGAAATCGCCCAGTATGAGTGTTAGGATGGACCCTAATATTCTCCAGGGTGCTTAGGAACATTGAGTGAGTCTTGGGACATGGTTGGGGACCTATAGCAGGCTACAACCTGAATCTCTGTCTTACCCAATGTTAGATGCACCTGAAGTATCTCTGATGCATTATGTTGGGCTACCAGTCTGGAGGTATGTGCATCCTTTATAAATATGGAAACACCACTGCCTTTGGAGCTTCGGTCCAAGTTCTGAGGCTGAAAGGTGTGGAATGAGTTATAGCCTGTTAGTGCAGGGGTGTTATCTGCTGCCTTGAACCAGGTTTCTGTTACAGCACAAACGATGATGTTCTCCATTTTAAGGAGTGCTTCAAGCAAGTGTATTTTGAGATTAAGACTTCTAGCGTTGAACAGCATTTGTTTGTAGCTGTTACAGTGGTAATTTGGTCTATAGGGGTGGCAAGAGCCTTGGCCAGTATCTGGAAGCCCAGGGGTGACAGATGCAGCCCATCTCTGGCAAAGCATCGAGGTCTGTCAATCATGTCATCCCAGGCAGACAGATACTGGATCCCCTTAGAATGACACCAGAAACTTAGCCAATTGTTGAAATCAATCATGTTTAAAAGCAGTGCATAATTAAGCAATAATCAGTATTACAGGTGTGGGTTCTACAGGTTTTACCCATGAGTAGTACAATTATACCAAAACGACTGTAGCCATTATTGTATGGCTTTTTCTGAATCTGTGTTCTAATCTGCACATCATATAGTTCACTGCTTTGTACCTGTATAAAATAGTCTCCTGAAATGTTATACAGTGCAGTATAACTCTTAACTTTTACAGCATTTTACGTGTATTGAATGATAAAAGAAACTATTTTTCTAAAACAGCATACGAGTTTAACACCCTCCCAGAGTTCCTGTCTTCTAGCAAAAAACAAACAAACAAATGAAAACATATATACATCTGATAGTAAAATAGAAGCTATGACTGTCAGAATAAGAGCATTTAAATACGTAGCAATGTTAGATATATCCCCATACAGGTTCACTTTATAACATCGAAATACTGAAATGTCGAATTTCAGTATCTTGAAGCTATAAAGTGGAATGTTTAAAATAGCGAACGTTCATAATCGCGAATTTGACATATCTCGAAAATATGTCGAATTTGCGGTTATGAAGTTGCGCTACGTAATGTCCGGATTTGTGTTTTGTTGGTGCGCGGTGCCGTGTTTGGATGTAGGTGTTATGTCAGGTAAGTGAGTGTTTTGTAAGGGTTTTGAGTGGGAGTTAGAGTGTGTGCGAGGGATTGGAGAATGTGCGTGTGTGAGTGAGTTTTTGCGTTGTGTTTGTGCGATCTCGGAGTTAGTATATATAAGTAGGGGGGGTGTGGGGGGCACAGTGTGAGTTGTGTATGTGTGTTTTTTTTTGTTTATGTTGTGATGTGGGTGTTGTGTTGTATGTTTAGTGTAGTGTGTGCAGTGTTTTCGGTTAAGTGGTTTCGCGGTTTTTGTTTGTCGGTGTTTTGTGGATTCGGTTTTATAGTCTCGAGATATTGAAATTTGATATTTCAGCATTTCGAGGTTATAAAGTGAATCCCCCCATGCATATATACATACATACATACATATCCATATTTATAACAGTCTTTTTTTCAAGCATGTAAACCTGCACATGTGAAGTCACAGATGGAGGTGATGTCACAGCTGGTTAACAAGAAAATTAATTTAACTCACAAGCTGTGGGCCGGATTCACAATGGCTTGCACGGAGTCTAAGAGTAGAGTAAGACTCCATGCAGCCATCATGTCCGACAAGCGATCCAGGAACGGCCTGTAGAGGCGTGTAAGAGAGCTCCTAAAACGGCTCTTATACGGACAGGGCCGGGATATGCAAATCACCTCAATTGCAGGCGAAAGGCATGCAAATGACGTAGATTTGCAATTCAGGAAACCCGAACCTGTCCGAGTAAGAGCAGTGTTATTTGCATAAATGTACTCAGTTGACAACTGAGTACCGTTCTGCAAATAGCAAAACGTAGCCGTGACAGCTCCAAATAAAAGTTGCATCCAGTGCAGGAAGCATGCCAATGGCCAAATATACGGCCATTGGAAATGTTCCCTGATGCAAAATTAAAATAAAAATAAATGTTTTTTCGCCGATTTCCGATGTTTAAGCGTAGCGCAGCGCCGCGCAAATGGGCTGCACTCTAAAACCCAGAATACTAAAAATTAAAACCCACAAATGTGGATTTTATTGAAATTGTTAATGTACAATGTAAGGGAATGGCAGGCTGAAGACAACATGGCCACCGAGTAGAGGTTGCTAAGGGGGAAGCTCAGTCTAAGACATGTAACCAAGCATTAGTAGGCAATCCTATGTAAATGAGTGTTAGGATAGTGAATCGCTAGTTTACATAGCAAATGAGCACAGTCAGTGGAGTGTAGGAGCAGGATATGGGGAGTAACAGAGTAGAAGATAGGTGACATCACGAGGGGGGTATGTATGAAAGAAGTGAAGCTCATTGGAGCAGAGTGGCATGTGTCCGCTGTCATCTAGACATCATGGAAAGAGGTGTGTCAACAGGTAGGCTAGGGAAAGCCAAGAAATGGAAGGTGTATGCCGTGGATAACACCAAAGTTTCTTGCTGAGCGTGCATGTGCGCGTGTGCACGCCTGTAAACCAGAGTAATTAAGAGTGCGCGCGTGTAAGCGTGAGTGCGCGCGTTTAAGCCGGAGTAAGCATGTATAAGACTGTTTAAAGAGTTGTAAGCACGTTTGCACTGGTGTGCACACGGTTTAACCCGAATATGCAAGATTAAGTCTGTGTAAGCATGTGTGCGCGCGTGTGAGCTGCTGTGCATGTGTTTGCGCTTGTGTGCACGGTGCTCCCCCCCTGAGGAAACAGAAAGGAAAAAGGAAGCACAACAAATAGTAGGAAGCTACCAGGGAGTACTAGCAGAGCTAGCAGATGAAAACAATCAGAGTCAGGCAATTACACAGGCAGTACACTAGCCCAGCCCAGCCTAGCACTTAAAACTCTGCCAACAACAGTCCATTATGTTTCTCACAACAGACACTGCAGTAAGCTAATAGAAGTGAAAACTGAAAAAGCATAACTGAGACAAAGAAATGTTAGGGGCTGCCATTGCTGTTATAAGGCGACATATGCAACATGCTGAGGGTGGTGACAATGGGAATGCTGCTGGACAACCCACAGTGAGGAGACAGAGAAGAGTATACAGGCCCAGGGTAACCTACCAGGGGCTACATGAGCTGGAGATAGTGGAGCGCTATTGAGTGGATAGAGACCTCCTGCAGCAAATTGTTGAGCTGTGCAGGCCACGCCTCACACATAGAACCAACAGAGGGGAACCCATTCCAGTGGAAACCAAGGTATGTGTTGGCCTAAGAATATTAGCAACAGGTACCTTCCAGAGACCAACTGGTGATATGATGGGGATATCACAGGCATCAGCATCCAGGGTACTACACCAGTTCTTGGATACCATGTCAGCACATGTCGGTGATCATGTGTATTTCCCCAATTCCCATGAGGTATTGGCCAGCAATATGCGTCTCTTCCAGCAAATAGCGGAATACCCTGAGGTAGTGGGTGTAATAGACTGCACGCACATATGCATCAAAGCACCAGTCGGCGAGCGGGGTAGGGTCTACTTCAACTGCAAGGGCTTCCCCTCCATCAACTACCAGGTCGTGTGTGATGCCCAGGGCATAATACTGAATGTGTGTGCAGGTTGCCCTGGAAGCTACCATGATTCCCATATCTGGCATCTGACGCAGCTGTACCAGACATTTGCCAATGGGGACATCCCACATGGTCACCTAGTGGGGGATGCTGGCTATGCACTGGAGCAGTGGCTGATGACACCCATCAGAAATGCACACACACCTGAACAGGAACGCCATAATGAGGCACATGCACAAACACGTAATGTAATACAGCGTGTGTTTGGGCTGCTGAAGTCACGGTTCCGGTGCCTGGATGCATCTGTTGGAGCCTTGCAGTACTCACCAACTACATGTACCCAAATTGTCATGGTATGTGCTATTCTACATAACATGATCCTGCAAAAACAGCTGCAGCAGGACCAGCATAGGCCTGGGCCAAACAGCCCCCCACCATTGCCAAGGCCATCACAGCAGAGCATGACTCGGAGGAGGAACAGCTTGAGCCTGCCCCAGTAGGCAGAAGGAGGTGTGCCCAGTATGCTCTGGCCTTGGCAAAGAGGCAACTTATAGCACATACACTGGCTCAGTAGGAACTCTGAAAATTATACCTCTCTCCGACTCCACATAAAGTAAAAGGGATGCCTAAGTTGACACTACCTGCTTCCAAGCATGTGCAGGGAGTGTAGTATGTGCATCCAACATAGGCAGCCCTGCAGCACCACCTAAGGCATGAATGCCATGTGTTAAGCAATATAAAGCAGTGCTAAACAACAATTACCACCATGTAGTATATGCAAACAAAATTGCACACACCAACTAGCACAACTGCGGTCAATGTTCATTAATATTGGCCAACGTCCAGCAATGGTGGTGAATACTGAGCAATGCCGGACAAGCCTGGTCTAAGCAGGGCATAACTGAACAAAAGCCAACATGCTCATATTTGCTTAACAGGCCCTTAAGCAGTCTGGCCTGCTCAGTATGAAAATATAAAGCAGTGATGGGCCTCGAACCCAGGATACTGCGCACTATAGCCAAAGTACTGAACCACTAAACCATGACAGTATTGCAGTGGTCCAACTGTATGATGGAATGTTGATAAGTCTATGCAAAGTATTCCATGGAAACCCTGCAGGCACGGCATAATCCTTGTTGAGTTATGACACAAAGGTGAGTCTTGCAGTGAGAACAGAACCTGACTTCCAACACACACAGTATAAATGTCAATATTGGTCATGTTCGCACACATCAGCAAATGTAGTGAACCTCAGATAGCAACATACTGAAGAGTCACACTGGGCATGCTCACACACTTGAATAAATGAGACAAATGTCAGGCAACAAAACATGGAATGGCAGAACTGGGCATGCTCACACACTTAGGCCATGTCTGAGTACAGCAGTGGGCCACACATATCTGGCAGTTGCATGTGTTAACCCAGGAACCTGTCACTATACAGCAATCCACCCTGTGCACATAGTTATATGACAACAGACACATCTATAATATAGTGGAACCCTGTCACAATCAAATATGTTCTGCAGATACCGAAGTTGTTCATGGAAACTGGTAAAGCAAAGATGATAAAGACCTGCAAACAGTATCAGCAATAAACATTGTGCATCATGAACATTAGCATAGGTTCAGAGGTCGATACTAGGCTATCTGCCCTAGGGCATGTACAAGCCTAGCCAGAGTGTGTTTGGCATCCGCAACCCTGTCAGATTACTACACTGTGTGTGTGAATAGTAGGTCACACAAGATATCCCATGTACATTTAGGCTAGTGTGCCTCTGTCTAGCAAGGACACAGAAGATATTCCAGGGGTAAATATACAGTCACCCATACAGTCATCAAGATGTCTCCAGTAGGTGGTCAGTGGGTGGCTCTGCCTATGTGAAACTGGGATTACATTCTGTAGTGAGTGGAGTCTCTGGGATAAGAATCTGTCCCTCCACAATGTCCTATTAACATCTGTGCTGAGGTATACATCCCTGGAGTGTGTAACTCCAAGGGAGTTGGATATCCTGAGGTGGAGCATGTCCAGTAAGTCTGGTTTGGGTATATCTGTAAACAACAGGCACACATCATATCTGAGTAGGTGGTAAGGGACTGAGTAGAGCTGGAGTTACTGCATCTGAACTATGCAGGGCATTTATGTGAGTCCCTAGATCTGCCTGGTGAGGACCTTCCGTGGCCAGTACAGTTGCTGCAGGTGTCAGGTAAGGTACACCCCAAATGTGGCATTGTAATCAAGCATGGATGTGATGAGTATAGGGGCACAATGACCTCACTCGATCTAGATGTGAAACCATATGGGATAATGTGGACCACATAGAAGGTGTGTCCAAGCACTCTGGCAACGTGAATGTTAAAGGCGACAGTATGAACAAGTCATGTCCCCAAACCCCTAACAACTCCTACTGTATGTAATGGAGTACTACCTATGTGGTAATGTGTGGGCATGTTGTTACTCCAAAAGGGGATGACTATGCAACTAATGGCATTTAGCTGTAGGCCATGGCTCAGGCACCAGTCATCCATCTCTGTGAGACCCTGATTGAGTATGCATGTGGCAGCTGGAGAGTTGATCAATGCACCCAGTTTGCAGTCAAGTGCAACATGTTCAGCACAATTCCCCCTGTGGTAGCCTGTACGTAAGACAAATATATACTGAACAAGAGAGATCCCAGGACCAAGCCGTGTGGGATGCCATGTGTAACTGGTGTATAGTCAGACATGGCACCTGCAATTCTGACCATGTGGGTGCTATCCCTGATCTAGGTATCAATCCATTGTGTGAGACATGTGTCCATATTGACGCTGGTGAGCCTATGCATAATGGCCCACTGGGTTATTGTGTTGAAGGTTTTTGCAAGGTTCAGGTAGGCTGCGTGGACAGCCGTCCCTATGTTGATGGACCTGTTCGCCATTTAAAGAATACAAACAGGTTCAAGAGGCAAGATCTGCCCACAACAATGCTGAAATGTGTAGGACACAGTGTCTGTAGGTTCCCGATGTCTATGTGTAGGAGTCCTGTGACAATATGCTCCATAGCTTTGCAGAACAGGCTACATAGGCTTATAGGGCAATATTGTCTGTGGTCCAATGTGGCACCAACTCTGTGGAGCGGGACCATTGTCACAGTACGCCATTCCTTGGGTACATATCCTGTGGTAATTCTGATATTGAACAGTGATGTAATGTGAGGGTTGCGTTTGTCATGATGCTCGTGTATGATGCAGGCTGGGACACCATCTGGTCACATTGATACTGTGATGTATGCTGTGGGGAGGGCAGCACTCACCTGTTACTGAGTGATGTCAGGGAGGTTATACTCTGTTGGGATGGATAGTTGCTCCTTAGGGGGGATGGGTGGGAGACATCTGCACTGAGCCTGTTTGCCAGGATGTAGGCAATGCCAGTCAGTTCAGGGTAGGTTTAGTCAGTATGCAGTAACCCATATCAGTGAGTGTCCACCCAGGTTCCTGACATAACTGAAGAAGGCCATGTGATATTCCTACGTGTCAGTTGCAATTGTCTGGTAGAAGCGGCCCTTAGAAAAGTCCATGAGTGATTGTAGCCATCTGCTAGTACAGATCACAGATGCCTTCCCAGTCTGGGATTGTGCTCTATCATGTAGTAGCATCCTCCTGATGTTGGACAGCTTATTAATGGCTGGGGTCTACCAGACAGGTCCCCTGCCATTGTAGTAGTGGGTCCTGTTGTTATTTGGGATAGCACAATTCATGCAGTCCACTAGGTGTCCATAGAATGTGTATGTAAAGGATGCAGCAGTGTGAGCCATATATGCCACTGTCTCAGGATCCCTGAAGGATACCACCCTGCTTTGGTGAAGTGAGATGTTGGCTCATGAGAAGTTCACCAAGATTACCCAGGATGGGTGTGTGGAGGGTATATGTATGTCCGGTGAGATACATGTATGTTCTGACCTTACCAATGAGGGGTATATTGCTGGTGTGAAACATAGAGTCCCCATGTTGGTGATGAGCAGGACCAATATGTATTCCCCCTTGTGGCTGTGCTGACTGGTTGTGCCAAAGCATATGAGTACACAAATTGTAGTGACTGTTGGTTGAGGTTGTCGGGGCTTGAGTAGTATCCCCAATCAATATTTGTGTATATGAAGTCACACAGTATAATGGTGTTTGTGGAGACCTTCATATTCTCCATAGTTCCCACGAAAGCCGAGTGTGGTTCCTGAGTTTGGGAGTGTGTTCTGTAGCAGGCAACAAACTGAAAGGCAGTATTGCACAATGGTAGTTATATATGTATGGTCTGTGATGCTTTGTGCAGTGCCACTAACCCGGAGGTGTGTGTAACTGTGATGTATAGGGATACTCCCCCTAGTTGTGTTGTCTGTTCCAAGTCTTGTTGTCAGACAGCATGGCATGAAACATAACCTGGTAGTGCTGGTGTGCATAAGCGAGCCTGAACCAGGTGTCTGTCAGTGCACAGATATTGCTCTCCTCCATTCTGAGGAGAGTCCTGAGCGGCCACAATATGAGGGTAACACAACTGTTGTTGAGCAGCATTGCCCTTACAGCTGAGTGACGTCTCCAGGCATTTCTACAGTTACATCCTACTGTGCCTCTAGGCGTCAAATATTGCCTATTCATATTTGCATTAATAATTCCAAAACTATGCTACATACAAGGTATCAGAATATTTTATCTTGAAGCATATATGATGGCAAACACAATTGTACTGCTATAGGACTTCTGTCACTTAGTATTTGTTAGAACTATAAAGGTGATAACTGGATTTTTTAAAGGCTGAAGCCACACCCACTGGGAGTTAAAGGTACACACTTAGTAGACCTCTACTGGAGGGAATGAGTTAACCTGTAATGTCTATGGAGGTGGGTTTGTCTTCTGAGCCCTGCTTACAAAAGGCACTATGGTGGTAGCAAGAGCCTTAGCCAGCGTTCCAAAGTCTAAGGGTGACAGGTGCAAGCTGTCCATAGTGAAGCTACGTGGCATGTTGAGCATGTCACCATATGCTGACAGACACCGTATCCCCTATGAATGAAACAAATTTGTTAGCCAACTGTTAAATGTGATATGTGTGTCCGTATACTGTGACATCATAATTGGCGGGTGTAAGATGCTAGACAAGGTCAGGGTCATACTGGCCTGGGCTACATGATCAGAGTGTACCTCCATGTATCATGTCATGTGGTCCAGGGAGTAACGTCTGAGGTTACACACACCAGCATGGACAATGATGGTGGCAGTCATGTACTTGCTTTGGAGTGACCTGACTGCCTGTGTTATGCGGCAGATCCTGGCACCCAACAGACAGCCCAAAGTGACTATTCCCTTGTCAGGGCTGGTGAGTGGTACATCAGTGTGTCTGAACATAATTGTTGCCTATTACAAGTGTATTAGGTGTGTTGTGTAGCCCGAAAGGCAGTGACTGTGTGGCACACTGACATTGTGAACTTTGTGATATGTGGGTATTGTAGTGGGGTAGCAGGTGTGTGTGTGTGTCTGCTTTGGAGGTCTCTGCTGCTTAGGTAGAGTACATTTACAGCATCCGAGTATGTCAATGTGTGCTAATGTGGTTTGAGTGCTATTGCTAAAGGATATGTGAGACCGATATGTGGTGTGTGTGGTTACCTTCACCACCTGATAGACTGTGCCAGTCATGGGTCAACATAGTTCAGCTCCCTGTATGTCTATATAGGTGCATGTCACACATATATCTGAGTTTGTTGGGAAGAGGAGAGGGTTGTCAGTGTACAAGAGGCAGATGTGACATTGTGTCAATATCAGAATATCCAACAGTTGGACTGAAGAGTACACACAAAACCGACCCCTGGACATGCGAGGATATTATCATGATATACTCTGTAGCCTGATCACAAAGGATCAGTAGGGTGTTAAGCATGTAAAAGAGTATAACAGGGATCAGTGCTCATGTTCGTTAGTGTTTTGTAAAGAGGAGCTGAGAAGGAGTCCTGACTGAATCATGACACCACCTTCAGCTATGTCATAAATATTAATGTACACCCATATATGTCCTGAGTCAGGGCAAACTGTACCTGAGTGTCAATGCTGACATCATGACAGACAGGCCCATATGTACATACCCATCCCCCACTGACAATAGTCCACATCATCATACCAGGAGATATCACATGTAGAATGGATGAGCAGCTACCCCCACTGCCAAAAGCATGGCAGCAGGTGGAATACATTGAGTCCCAATATGTGGCATGCACAAACTACAGAACAAACAGACCATGCACCTGAACAGTCAGCTGAGCTGCACCCCCTACACAGGATGTGGAACCGTTGAATGTGTCACAGCAACATATGGCACTCCACACAAGTGTTGCTGCACAACACACCATGTGAAGTCAAGTCCAGTATGCCTATGAGGTCTGATCTGCAAGGTCATGGAGTCCATCATGGTTGCAGTCATAAACAGAGCTAGTGGAAGCTGACACACACACAACCCTAGGAACTGTGGTATGTTCATGTGCGGATCATGGCTCCCAAACATGCTAGACTGTTTGCAAGGCAGCCACCCAGGACATACATCAATGAACACATCTACACATGTGTCACATAGACTTTGAATAGCCCTTTATCAACATCCCAGACACATGTAGTATCCACAAAACCAAGAAGCTGTGCATACATATGTGTTGACATATAACGGAATGTCAATGTGTCCACATATAGATCACACACGGTAAGGATTCTGAGGTCATGTTCAAGCTGTTGACACCTGCTGACCCACATGGACCATTCCTGTAATGGCATAAAACAAAGTGTACACACATCACCATGTCCAGTCTGATGATGTCAACACCCTACAAATACAGCGGGAGAAGGAAAACCAGCCAGTAAAGTAAATAGCGTGTCGTGTTAATGCATCTCTTTCTAGTATCATAACATAGTTAGGTAGGGGGTTGAATCCTGCAAACTGTGTGTGTGTGTGTGGGGGGGTGTGTATGTGTGCAATTGTCTTCGAAAGGAGTGCCCTTTTTGGAGACTGTGAAAACACACTAAAAGAGGTACATTCCTCTTTGGAAAGTCTGATGATGTCACCATCCTACAAATACAGCAGGAGAAGGAAAACCGGGGGGGGGTGTATGTGTGCAATTGTCTTTGAAAGGAGTGCCCTTTTTGGAGACTGTGAAAACACACTAAAAGAGGTACATTCCTCTTTGGAAAGTCTGATGATGTCACCATCCTAGAAATACAGCAGGAAAAGGGAAACCTGTGTGTGTGTGTATGTGTGCAATTGTCTTTGAAAGGAGTGCTCTTTTTGGAGACTGTGAAAACACACTAAAAGATGGACATTCCTCTTTGGAAAGTCTGATGATGTCACCATCCTACAAATACAGCAGGAGAAGGGAAACCGGCGGGGGGGGGGGTGCATGTGTGCAATTGTCTTTGAAAGGAGTGCCCTTTTTGGAGACTGTGAAAACACACTAAAAGAGGTACATTCCTCTTTGGAAAGTCTGATGATGTCACCATCCTACAAATACAGCAGGAGAAGGGAAACCGGGGGTGTGTGTGTATGTGTGCAATTGTCTTTGAAAGGAGTGCCCTTTTTGGAGACTGTGAAAACACACTAAAAGAGGTACATTCCTCTTTGGAAAGTCTGATGATGTCACCATCCTACAAATACAGCAGGAGAAGGGAAACCGGCGGGGGTGTGTGTATGTGTGCAATTGTCTTTGAAAGGAGTGCCATTTTTGGAGACTGTGAAAACACACTAAAAGAGGTACATTCCTCTTTGGGAAGTCTGATGATGTCACCATCCTACAAATACAGCAGGAGAAGGGAACCCAGCCAGTAAAACAAATAGTGCGCCATGGTAATGCATCTCTCTCTAATATCATACCATAGTTAGATAGGGGTTTGAATCCTGCAAACAGTATGTGTGTGTGCATGCATTTATGTGTGCAATTGTCTTTGAAAGAAGTGCCCTTTTTGGTGACTGTGAAAACACACTAAAAGAGGTACATTCCTCTTTGGAAAGTCTGACCATGTCACCATCCTACAAATACTGCAGGAGAAGGGAAACCAGTCAGTAAAGCAAATAGCACACCATGTTAATGTGTCTCTCTCTAATGTAATAACATAGCGGGTAGGGTTTTAAATCCTACAAACAGTGTGTGTGTGTGTATGTATGTAATTGTCTTCGAAAGGAGTTCCCTTTTTGGAGACTGTGAAAACACAGAGGTACATTCCTCTTTGGAAAGTCTGATGATGTCACCATCCTACAAATACTGCAGGAGAAGGGAAACCAGCCAGTAAAGCAAGTAGTGAGCCATGTTAATGCGTCTCTCTCTAATATCATAACATAACTACGTAGGGGTTTGAATCCTGCAAATAGTGTGTATGTGTGCAATTGTCTTCAAAAGGAGTTCCCTTTTTGCAGACTGTGAAAACACACTAAAAGAGGTACATTCCTCTTTGGAAAGTCTGATGATGTCACCATCCTACAAATACTGCAGGAGAAGGGATCCCAGCCAGTAAAGCAAATAGCGCGCCATGTTAATGCGTCTCTCTCTTTCTAGTATTATAACATAGTTAGGTAGGGGTTTGAATCCTACAAGCAGTGAGTGTGTATGTATGTGTACAATTGTCTTCAAAATGAGAGCCCTTTTTGGAGACTGTGAAAACACACTAAAAGAGGTACATTCCTCTTTGGAAAGTCTGATGATGTCACCATCCTACAAATACTGCAGGAGAAGGGAAACCAGTCAGTAAAACAAATAGTGCACCGTGTTAATGCATCTCTTTCTAGTATCATAACATAGTTAGGCAGGGGTTTGAATCCTGCAAACAGTAAGTACGTGTATGTACATATGCAATTGTCTTCGAAAGGAGTGCCCTTTTTGGAGACTGTGAAAACACAGAGGTACATTCCTCTTTGGAAAGTCTGATGATGTCACCATCCTACAAATACTGCAGGAGAAGAGGAACCAGCCAGTAAAGCAAATAACGCGCCGTGTTAATACGTCTCTCTCTCTCTAGTATCATAACTTAGGTAGGGGTTTGAATTCTGCAGTGAGTGTGTGCGTGTGTGTATGTATGTATGCAATTGTCTTCGAAAGGAGTGCCCTTTTTGGAGACTGTGAAAACACACTAAAAGAGGTACATTCCTCTTTGGAAAGTCTGATGATGTCACCATCCTACAAATACAGCAGGAGAAGGAAAACCGGGGGGGGGGGTGTATGTGTGCAATTGTCTTTGAAAGGAGTGCCCTTTTTGGAGACTGTGAAAACACACTAAAAGAGGTACATTCCTCTTTGGAAAGTCTGATGATGTCACCATCCGAGAAATACAGCAGGAAAAGGGAAACCGGGGTGTGTGTGTATGTGTGCAATTGTCTTTGAAAGGAGTGCTCTTTTTGGAGACTGTGAAAACACACTAAAAGATGGACATTCCTCTTTGGAAAGTCTGATGATGTCACCATCCTACAAATACAGCAGGAGAAGGGAAACTGGGGGGGGGGTGTGCATGTGTGCAATTGTCTTTGAAAGGAGTGCCCTTTTTGGAGACTGTGAAAACACACTAAAAGAGGTACATTCCTCTTTGGAAAGTCTGATGATGTCACCATCCTACAAATACAGCAGGAGAAGGGAAACCGGGGGTGTGTGTGTATGTGTGCAATTGTCTTTGAAAGGAGTGCCCTTTTTGGAGACTGTGAAAACACACTAAAAGAGGTACATTCCTCTTTGGAAAGTCTGATGATGTCACCATCCTACAAATACAGCAGGAGAAGGGAAACCGGCGGGGGTGTGTGTATGTGTGCAATTGTCTTTGAAAGGAGTGCCATTTTTGGAGACTGTGAAAACACACTAAAAGAGGTACATTCCTCTTTGGGAAGTCTGATGATGTCACCATCCTACAAATACAGCAGGAGAAGGGAACCCAGCCAGTAAAACAAATAGTGCGCCATGGTAATGCATCTCTCTCTAATATCATACCATAGTTAGATAGGGGTTTGAATCCTGCAAACAGTATGTGTGTGTGTGTATGCATTTATGTGTGCAATTGTCTTTGAAAGAAGTGCCCTTTTTGGTGACTGTGAAAACACACTAAAAGAGGTACATTCCTCTTTGGAAAGTCTGACCATGTCACCATCCTACAAATACTGCAGGAGAAGGGAAACCAGTCAGTAAAGCAAATAGCACACCATGTTAATGTGTCTCTCTCTAATGTAATAACATAGCGGGTAGGGTTTTAAATCCTACAAACAGTGTGTGTGTGTGTATGTATGTAATTGTCTTCGAAAGGAGTTCCCTTTTTGGAGACTGTGAAAACACAGAGGTACATTCCTCTTTGGAAAGTCTGATGATGTCACCATCCTACAAATACTACAGGAGAAGGGAAGCCAGCAAGTAAAGCAAATCATGCGCCATGTTAGTGCGTCTCTCTCTAATATCATAACATAGTTAGGTAGGGGTTTGAATCCTGCAAATAGTGTGTATGTGTGCAATTGTCTTCAAAAGGAGTTCCCTTTTTGCAGACTGTGAAAACACACTAAAAGAGGTACATTCCTCTTTGGAAAGTCTGATGATGTCACCATCCTACAAATACTGCAGGAGAAGGGATCCCAGCCAGTAAAGCAAATAGCGCGCCATGTTAATGCGTCTCTCTCTTTCTAGTATTATAACATAGTTAGGTAGAGGTTTGAATCCTACAAGCAGTGAGTGTGTATGTATGTGTACAATTGTCTTCAAAATGAGAGCCCTTTTTGGAGACTGTGAAAACACACTAAAAGAGGTACATTCCTCTTTGGAAAGTCTGATGATGTCACCATCCTACAAATACTGCAGGAGAAGGGAAACCAGTCAGTAAAACAAATAGTGTGCCGTATTAATGCATCTCTTTCTAGTATCATAACATAGTTAGGCAGGGGTTTGAATCCTGCAAACAGTAAGTACGTGTATGTACATATGCAATTGTCTTCGAAAGGAGTGCCCTTTTTGGAGACTGTGAAAACACAGAGGTACATTCCTCTTTGGAAAGTCTGATGATGTCACCATCCTACAAATACTGCAGGAGAAGAGGAACCAGCCAGTAAAGCAAATAACGCGCCGTGTTAATACGTCTCTCTCTCTCTAGTATCATAACTTAGGTAGGGGTTTGAATTCTGCAGTGAGTGTGTGCGTGTGTGTATGTATGTATGCAATTGTCTTCGAAAGGAGTGCCCTTTTTGGAGACTGTGAAAACACACTAAAAGAGGTACATTCCTCTTTGGAAAGTCTGATGATGTCACCATCCTACAAATACTGCAGGAGAAGAGAAACCAGCCAGTAAAGCAAATAGTGCGCCACATTAGTGCGTCTCTCTCTAGTATCATAACATAGTTAGGTAAGGGTTTGAATCTTGCAAACAGTGAATGTGTGTGTATGCAATAGTCTTTGAAAGGAGTGCCCTTTTTGGAGACTGTGAAAACACAATAAAAGAGGTACATACCTCTTTGGAAAGTCTGATGATGTCACCATCGTACAAATACAGCAGGAGAAGGGAAACCAGCCAGTACAGCAAATAGTGCACCGTGTTAATGTATCTCTCCCTAGTATCATAACATAGTTAGGTAGGGATTTGAATCCTGCAAATGCTGACTGTGCGTGTGTCACTGTTGGTCAACACAGTGTGGGTTTTGCTTTCACTATGGTATGACATAGTATGATGACAACAGTAAGTTTATTGCAGACATCAGGTATCTGCGTGGCAAATATATATGTGTACATGTCCCCTCAATCAGTACATAGGTGTGAAGCCTGCATACTACATGAATACATTTGTTTCCATTGACAGGTTGTGCCGCTGCTAATCAGATCATAGGTCACATATGTATGTATGTGACACGGCCGTCCACTGTCGTGTTCTGTGGCCAAGGTCATCTGTGGCACACACACCCATGACAGTTACTTAAGAGTAGTGTGAGTGAGGGTATATGCCTGGGGTATATGTCAGACATGGTCATGCACAACAAAGTCTGCCAAGAATGGACAGTCTTTATAGGTGTACGACTGCCGTGTGGATACGCATTCAAGCCTCTGATGTCTGTGATACACCTTGGGACTCCACAATACCAATGGATATGTGGATACCAAGGGACACATGACATAACATGGGTCTGTATGTACACAATGGTACCCGACATACATGTTGAGGGCTACCACCGGTGTGGTACTGACGGGATAGTATCTTTAGTACATGAGGATGACTATGCCATAGTCGGCTTACTGCTATACAGCATATATCGCACAACAGGTATCTGTCTGTATGATACCCTTGTGTAGGATATGCGTCCCATCCAGGGAATGCATTGTAGGCCATTCCATGCATTCCCAGATTTGGATGGACACATCCCTAGTGTGTTTGCATGTACCTAAGGGGGCTATATGACACACAGGTGTGGTCACAGTAATGGGTGGCGGTCATCACCACTGGTTAGTGTTATAGTGTAGCACTGGAAGGATCCAATTGATACTGGGTTCCCTACTACTGTGTGTCATTTGTCAGGACATCATCCAATGATTGCTTATAGTCATGCTGTTGAGGTTGTGTATACTACCAGACTGCAAATCATTGACTGATATTAACGGTATCACCAGCAGCATAGTGTCAACCCATGTCATACACATGTCTACCCATGTTAGTACATAGCTGTAGTAGAATGCATACTGGCCATTGAAAGATGCAATGGGATGTTAATAATGTGTATGACAGGGTATGCCACATGTCCCATGTGTCCACTATGCATGTACATCCAGACAGTGCACACCCACCATGTTCACAGATGTACACTTGCTAATCTGTACTGCACACATCACACATGTACTGTCCACTCACATGCTGGCAACACATCACACATCAGCCAAGTGGCACATGGGTGGATAATACATACTCAGACCTAACAGTGGTGTAAACAATGCTACATTGACAATCAGAGCTTTGATGCATAATGTCTGCTCAGATATACCTACAAGGATGTAGTTACACTTCCTTGTTGACAACTTGCTATTGTTGCTACACTGCTATAGTGTCACCCTGTGCATCAGCACCATGTTAGCTTGTCCCTCCATCGATAATGCAGATAACAGGAGGTGGCACAGGTATCATCATATGCACAGGGCATTTTGTTGTTTGCTAGAGCCTGACATTGACCCATCCAATCAACATGTCTGTGTGTGTGTGTGTGTGTGTGTGTGTGTGTGTGTGTGTGTGTGTGTGTGTGTGTGTGTGTGTGTAAGGGACAACAGTACAGCATGGGCCAATGTTGATGTAATGTGTGTGCGTATGTGTGAGCCCTAGTTGTTTGCTTAATGTGTGTGTGTGTGCATGCACACAGCTCCACCATGTGACTGCCATATACGTTGGTTTGTGGGACAGCTACAGACTGTACCTGCTTGGCTGTACAGATCACTGTCTCCGGCCACGGACACAGTACCTGTGCCTGGCAGGGGTGCTATGGACAGTATCGGGTACCAACTCTGACTGGGTACTATCATCAGAGGCAGAGGTATGACGACTGGACCCATGTCCCTGCTGGGACTGGCCAGAGCCACATGCACGTGGTCTACTGGAATGGACAATGGACAGGCGGTACTGCCACTACAGGAGTGGCTGTGAGCTGTGGGCCATCCGTGACCACTGCCAGCTGTTCCTGTTGCTGGCATACATCTGCGTCGATGTCGCAACCGTCCTGCATGGTTCTGGCTAGAGGAAGACATGTTGCAGAGGGCATCTATTGTCTCCCCCCAACATCTATCAATGACCTTGGTGTATGTCCGGATGGCACCGGCAAGGTCACGGATGCTGTCATTGATAGCGGTGTTATGTGCCCTCTGCGCCCTAAGTCCCTGCCTGGTGTACCGTTCCATACGTGCCTGAGCCTGAATTACAGTCCGGAACATAATGGTTGTCGTAAGACCTGTGAGGGCACACCTGCCAGGGGCAATACGTCCAGTGGTGCTCCCCCAAGAACCCCTGGACCTCCGCCTATGTGGTACCATTCCGGGTCTATGGCTATGGCTGCTGTGAGGGGGTGCACGTGCCATGGGTACCACACTCTCTTGGTCAATGCCAACTGTATGCTGTCCCTCCCCTATGGCCATTGGTGGTGAGGGATGTAATGGCAGTATGAGTGTGCGCATAGATGGGGTTGAACGCTGTGTACTGTTGATTGGTGGACCAATGACAGACCCTGTCAAATCTCCCTGTGCCAAAATACATGTGTCGTCATCACCACTATCCGTGGCAGTGGCTTCAGGTCACCTGCTGCTTTCACCAAGCCCTACCTCAGCACCTGTGAGAGGAAGACAGGAAACACACGTTATGGTCTGCACATGCACACATGCACACATGCACACATGAACACAGGCACACAGGCAAACAGGAACACAAGAACACATGCACACAGGAACACATGCACACTCCTCACTACAGCAGATACACACACACAACAGAAATCCAAATCATACGCAATACTGGTTGAAGGTGGGTGACAGCATCACAAGGCAAACAGTCACACACATGTGTCAGCATGCAGAATAAGTGTTGATCAAGTCCATGCAGTGTGAGTGTAGTCAGCCATAGTTAATGACGGTGTACATGACTGTGGTGCATGTGTGTAAATGTTCAGTGATTTCCTACACCCTGGAACACAATGTGTACAAGGACACAACATTTCTGTGCAAGTATTATAAGCTCTGCAATGTCCTGTGCACCATCACACACAGGTATACATACCATGGCTGCATGTGTTATATGTGTGTAACATGGATTTCCATGTCTGATTGCAGTGTCTGTGTCTGTAGCAGATAATTGTGGACACAGGTGTAGCACATGCATGCTATGTATGCACACGGGATGAGTGGTGCATGTATACATGATGGGATACCAATCCTGGACATGGCCATTGTAACAGTAACTCAAGGCCACTAAAGTGTACTAGACCACTGCCTAGCATGCTGTACCTGAACCACAGTGCCATGGCTAAGTTCATAATTACACAGCCGTGTTACACAAGGGTGTGTGAGGTGTCCAATAGGGAGCATTGCCTAACATGACTGTGTTATGTGCTGAGGAGTGTTGCACAGCCCCATGCTAGGCCCCTACTCCTCAGGTATATTATGTGTGGTGTGTGGATGACATGTGGGATACTGAAGTGTGACCTGGCAGCAGTTGTCCGGTTACACTATGTGTAGCATGTTGAGGTGTACTGCGTATGACAAAGGTGTTATGTTGTGTACATGTGTGTCAACTATGCCTATCCAATGTGCAGTACAGTGTTGCCACATTTGTGTCTGATGCTCTGTGCATTGCATGTGATTGAGGCAGCTACTGACATTACTGAGATGTTTCACATCTCACAGCAAACATGCACAGCATGCATTATGCGTAAGTGTGTTATGTGTACATGGCCTACACCTCACCTATGACATGCACAGTTCAATACCAAGTTTAAAGTGTTAACACACTCACCAGCATGTAACATCTGCCCTGCTGTCACACCAGAGGGACCTGCAAGAATATGACACAGTTTGTCAGTGGCCACAACTGTGGCATTGCTACTGTGAGTGTGCTAAACTACAGTAGAACAACAGGCATAGGTGTACAGATACTATTCAAATTATCAGTATTGCACACAATAGGCAGCACAACTGCTAAACACAGTACACATCGCACACATGCATAATCTAACAATACAGGTAACAGTAGTCTACAGCTAGGACATGTTAACTGGACGCTCCTGTCACCATGCTGGGTGGCTCCGGCCTCCATGATGACACATGTGTGATGTTGTTGTTGCTGTAGGCCAGGAGCCACCACACTTAGCAGCAGTTCCTCCATTCTGGTGAGGGGGGGGTTATGGCCACCCCACCACCTGTGGCAAGCTGTTGTCTGTGGATATCAGATGCATGCCGCCTATGTCATATGTCCGGTTATGCATGCCTATGTCATTTACCCGACGAACAAGTTCTTGCTACAGTGCAGTACACTCCTGCTGGTGCTGGCTGGCCCTGGAAAACAGCAGGATATAGTGCTGAACCAGGCTGTGGTGAATTTCCTGTTCCTCAGCAGCTGTGTAGCAGGGATTCCTGTGATGAGCCATAATCCTGGAAGACATGTAAACGATATGTGTGAGCAAGTCATGGGGCACACTTAACATTATACAGTACAGATATCAGTTAACTGCCATATATAGCATCTGCTCGTCTGTCAAAGAATACACACATTCAATACCACATATCAGTGCTCAGCCCACACCTGGCTGACAGTGCCTACCACACTCCATCTGACACACCAGTATACACCAGTACTCGGCTCACTATTTGGGATCCAATGCACAGCCTTGCCAGGGGGGGTACATATCAAGCTAATGCATGCAGAAATATGTCATCCATTGCAATGAATGTGAAGTACAGTTACAGTATAACCAGTAACCCACCCTAGTCGTTGATGCCATACCCCTACCTAACATATGTGCACAGTTGTTAATATAGCTGGCATACTGCTGTAACAGAGTATACATGTTGCTAGGTACACACGCAAACCCTGCATCACACATGTGATTGCAGACATGGTACAGGCATCATTACACACGCATCAGACATTCATACAACACACAAATGTATGCTGACACAGATGAGCATTTGCTATGTACCTTACAGTACTGTGTGCCCCTACTTACAGATACCTATGCCTGAGGAATGTAATCTGTGCAGACTACAGGAAACACACAAGACAGTGTTACCAGGGAATGTGAACATACACCATACTGTGCTGTTTAGGCCTATAGCTTCGGGTGGTACAACAGTTCAAATGTCAGCTGGATTCACCAGCAGTACCACTTACTGAATATACATGTATTGCTTCAGCCTGTGATGGGACACCACAGTCGTACACAAGAAACTATATCACAACATATACCATCCTACTATGTCTGCATCCCAATAACTGACACATCTTTCTCTGGCCTCACACTTAGGACACAAACGACCATGACAGAAACAACCTCACACTTAGATATTACACCATCACAGACCTTGCACACATTCACTGTCACACTCATTCCACCTCACATACCAGGTATTGCACTGTGTACATGTCTGTGTGAATTGTGTCATAAATAGGTAATATGCTATTGTCCCTGGGGCCTACAGCAGCCTAGCCATATGCTACCCTGGCCTTTGACACACATGTAATTAGATTTCGCTTCCTCCTGTCAACCGGATACACAGAGGTGATTCCCAAGGCGTGTTACCTATCCCCCAGACAATCATCAGGGGTATGTCTGACATCTGCTACTGAGGAGCCTTGTTTGTTCATGCTGGGTGGTTTACTCCAGAGTATGGCATATTTGCCAATAGGAGCCTATCCCTCCAGCATGTGCTGTTTAGTGAGGTTGCGGGGATTAAGGACCTAGGCCGTGTATCCCGGTGGGATTGTGAGGTGTTAACATGGTGGTTGTCTGACTGCTATGGGTGTGGCATACCTCTGCATGCTTGGCAGAGGTAACCTCTGGGTGGCCGGTATGCAACGCACTGTAGCTGTGGTTATGTGAGTCAGACTGCATAGGGTATGTGTTTCAGGGCAGTACTACCCTTTGTGAGGTCTGTCTGTGGCCTTTCCACTTGCTGTAGTTGTCATATGAGGTACATACCACATGGTGCATTGTGATGAGTACAGGGGAACACTGATCTATATTTCCGTACATGACACATCGTTTGTGATGACACGTACCACATAGACAGATTACAAGACTAGTGTGGCACTGTGAATATCAAAGGGGAGGCTGCTGTCCACCTGTGTCCCATGTTCCCTTCTGACACCTTCAATGTTAGTCAGGCAACCAACTATCTGGTAGTTAGTGGGTAAAGTGTTTTGGAATGGGGTATGGCACTGCAGTATCAACACTAGTGTTCAGTCCATGCCTTGGTCACCAGGCACCTGTTGCAATACATCTGACCCTGTGTCTCCCTCTCTCACTATATATATATATATATATATATATATATATATATATATATATATATATACACATATATATGTATATATATATATATATATATATATATATATATATATATATATATATACACATATATATATATATATGTGTGTATATGCACAGACACCCACACACACACACACACATATATATATATATATATATATATATATGTTTATATAGATATATATATATATATATATATATATATATATATATGTATACACACACACACACACATATATATATATATATATATATATATATATATATATATATATATACATACACATACTTGTAAACAGCCACTGCTGTACATATACATGCACATATATGCACATATACTGCCCACCTTTCATGGTGGGAATATCAATTATGGAACAGTTTGAGACATACAATTTGTAATAATATTGCACAGTGTTGTGCAGAATGCATTTCGCTGTCCTCAGGCCGTATAGCCGTAGCAGACCTCACTAGCTGTAACTCAGTCCCACAGCATTTAACCACCACATGACATATACCTGCACTGCTTGCTGTTTTCAATGCCACACACTACAACCTACATAGATATGTGCACATAGCAACCTTCAAATACATATATATGTCCAGCCTTCACTAACAGTTGCAGTATGTCCCTTGCCCTATGCACATCTGCATATACATATAGATACAGATTACTACCACATAAGGAATGTTCACAGAATGCAGAGTACCCTTCAGACACATCATTCGGATGCCACCAAATACATCTATGTTACATACCTTACCTTTGTATTTCTCACCTCAGTCTGTTGTACCTGTTGATGTTTTTTTTTTTTTTTATTTATTTGTTTAGGTTGGTGTCTTCCACTGCCTCTGTTTTTTTTTTTTTTTTTGTTTTGGTTGGTTGGTGTCTCCAGCCGCCTCTGTTTTTTTTTTTTTGTTTTGGGTTGGTCTCTCCAACTGCCTCTGTTTGTTGTTATTGATTGGGTTGGTCTCCAACTACCTCTATTTGTTTGTTTGTTTGATTGTTTGTTTGTCTGTCTGTCTGTCTGTTTGTCTATCTGTCTCTCTCGCTCTCTCTCTCTCTATCTCG
Organism: Protopterus annectens; assembly: GCF_019279795.1. Classification (NCBI taxonomy): domain Eukaryota; kingdom Metazoa; phylum Chordata; order Ceratodontiformes; family Protopteridae; genus Protopterus; species Protopterus annectens. Next base: position 1,049,327,763 of record NC_056746.1, on the reverse strand, counting down.
TTGCTGCAATGATATTATTGCAAGTGTGGACAGCAAGTACAGGCAGCTTTTGTAGGTATCTGCACATGTGCATGTGATGGCCTCTGCACCAATTGGTGCCCACCATTTAGTAATTGCATGCAGCCTGTTGTGTGGTAATTGCAGTTCTCACTGTGATTTCAGGACACTGCTATAAAATGATAGGTTAGGTAGGCGTAGGCCTTTTAGTTTTGCAAGGTGGAGACCATGCTTGTTTGCTGTGGACACTGTTGTGTCAGTCAGAAGGTTGGTATATGTCTCATATGGGTTGTAGCCAGTGAAATGCATGTTGTACTGAAACCTGACTGTTGCTTTTTCCAGTACACTCTTCTCAGTGTGTAAGTTTACTCACACCTCCTAATGCTAACACTGGATACATGGGAGTATGTACTTTCTTTTGGAATTAGGGAATTAACTGGCATGCAACAGTAGTTATTGCAATGTATTCCTATGGCTTTCCTGTTTTCCCTTTACATGCACTCCTTGTAATGCATGTTATATTTCTTTCAGCACCAAGGCATTATATATCTGCTGTGGCTTAGTGGTCCATCATGCAGACTGGTGAGTCCAAGGTGTGGGGTTTGAAACTGACAAGATTTTGCTGCTGAGCAATACAAGGGCCTTGTCATACAGAGTGACAAAGGCACTTTTAAGCAGTTGTAAGTGAGTTGGCGTGGGTTTATGTGAAGCTTAGCTTAGCTTATTGTATTTTAGCAATACTAAGCTAAGCTTATCTTAGCTTATTTTATGTTAGTAATAGTAAGCTCAGCTTGGTGTAGCTTATCATATCTTAGCAATGCTAAGCTAGGCGCACACATGCGCACACATGTGCACACTGGTGCAAACCCGCTGACTACTGTTTACAAGTGCTCACTCCCACTAACCCCCGCGCTCATGTCCTTGACAGAAAAGTAAATGGGGAGATAGGAATGTGGTGATAAAGGGTGCTCAAAGAGGGGAAGACAGTAGGGAAACTAGCATGGGATGTACACGATGGGTGTGGAGAAGGTCCATAGCTGCCCATTTCTTTGCCAGCGACAGCTGTGCACATGCAATACATTAGGTGGAATATTTGAAACCTTCCACCCCTGAGACAGTGGTGAGGACATCTAGGTATGTTGTACTACCAATTATGAATATCAGGCACATGCACTGTTTGTGAACTGCTATACTGTCATTAGTACATTACTCACATCTGAACAGTTTGTGGTTTGTATTGGCATTAGCACAGTCTGCTCAGGATGACTGGACATATTTCTGTACTGTGTATGCCTACCTATGCCATTGGTTGTGCCTGACTACACGGGTATATAGCACCTTTGGGTAGGGGTGCAGAACTGCAGTGTGCATTATTTATTATCGTGTGATGTTTATCTTACTGAACATGCAGAGTTGCTGTGTACCTGTAAGTCTATGAAGGCTTGTAGTCTGTCTGAGTAGCTCCCACCTGTGGACATATCCAGATGGTAGACAGAGGTCAGCCTAGTATTCTTTGACTGTGCACCACAGCAGTCTTTTCAGCACCTGAACAATGGCATTGTCACAGGTGGTTGCTAGCAGTACATGGCTACATCCTTTGCTATTTCTGTGTTGTACTTCTACGTAAGGGCATGCTTGTGGGATTCATTCTACAGCTATTTGCAGAGTGTGTAACATCAGACAAGCTGACATGCCTTCATGTTTCTGACTCTTCCAGGCCTCGGATACTCTCACGTATATATTTGAACAGCCTCAGGGAAAGGTACATATAACTGAGATACACCTGTCATATAGTTCAGACATTTTGCAGTTCAGACTTTGGGTGATTCAGAGCATTTCTATTACTACACCTTTTTTGACGTGCAAGCGGTGTCTACTCTCACTTATTGACATTTGTTATTAAGTGAGATTCAACACCTTTCTGCCTACTGTTAGTACATTTCACAGGGAGTCAGAGGGGCACAGCTAACATTTGTTTACAAATCAGGGTCATCACTGTAGAGCAGTCATTGTTGCGAGGTCTGGCCTGTGACCTATGCAAATATGCCAGTGTTTATCCTGCCCTGATACTGTGTGGGGTGTGTAAGCTGCTACTGTAACCTTATTCCCTACTAGCATGGCTAATTCTCTTTTCACAGTAATGTCATGCAATTCAACAACACCTGCTGGTTAAGGCCCACAGAACAAGATGTGTGTTATGCCATTCCTATTTTCCCTTTACATTCACTCATGGTAATGCATGATAAATTGCTTTCAGCACTATGTTATTGTATATCTGCTGTGGTGTAGTGGTACTTCATGCAGACTGGTGAGTCCCAGGTTCGAGACTGACAAGGTCTTTTATTTTGCTGCAGAGCAGTACAAGGGCCTTGTCATACAGAGTGACTAAGGCACTTTTAAGCAGTTGTAAGCGGGTTTGCGTGGGTTTGCGTGGGTTTGCGCGACGCTTAGCAATGCTTAGCTAAGCTCACACAAGCTCATACTCGCGCACCCCTGCTAAATACTGCTTAAAAGTGCTTACTCCCGCTAACCACCATGCTAATTTCTTTTAAAGAAAAGAAAATGGGGAGATCGGAAAGTGGTGAAAAAGGGGGCACAGAGAGGGACAGACAGTAGGAAAACAAACTCGGGATGTGCAGGAAGGGTGTAGGGAAGGCCCATAGCTGCCCATTTCTTTAACAGCAACAGCTGTGCATATGTTGAAAATTTGGAGTGAGTTTTGAGACCTTCCACCCCTGAGAGAGGGGTGAGGAATACATAGTTTGTTGCACTGCCAGTTAGAATTATCAGTGTACATGTCCTATGGACATGTGTGCAAAATGGGAAGCTATGTATGGGGCGTAATTTTTTTTTGGGTACAGATTGCCCTTTTTTTTTTTTTCCAGGTGAGAGTGGTAAGTGAGGTAGGGGAAGTAGGTATATTTGGGGAGGTAGGTTGGGGAGATAAACAGACAAGACAAACAAGACGCATACAGGAGCGGAATTTGACACATGGGGTGGGTGAACACAATTGATGGGGAAGGTTGTTTGGAAATCGCAAGCCCATGAGCCCACAGATGGTAACAGTGGAACTGAGATCCCCACCCATGGGCAGCCACCACTAAACCTTCACAGCCCCGGGGGTGGCTGTGCTGGGGGCTGAGTAGGATGGGCAGGCTCACCCGTGAGACACACCACTCTCGCCTCAAGCTGGTGTAGGGGATCAGCGACTGAACACTGGATCTCCCTACGTACCACAATCTGGACCCTTCGAAGGGTGACAGGTGGCCCTTCTCTGCCCACGCTTGCACGGGGGGGACGAGCCCCATCCCCTGCAGCGCTTCCACCCGAAGGTGGCACAGGACCAATGGAGGAGTGGAGTCCGGGCTGGGCACCAGAGCCACTGGTGCCAGGTACACTCGCCAACTGAGGAGGGACAGGTGGGTCCGCTGGGACCGGCCTTCCCATACATTCTGTGATTAGGTGTGTTTCATTACAACATAAACAACAGCATTCCAGATTAGTTGTAACAGCATGCAGTAATATTCCCATTAACCCAACACACCACAGTTCCAACAGTTGAACAGCAAACATAACACATGCATATATTGAACAACAGTGGTTATTCCAACCGCATGCAGGGAAGATTGGTAGCAACAGGCCACCATGAACGTGGTGTTTGAACAGGGCACATGCATCAACATGAGTGCAAATATTTATAGAACAATTGGACGTATATCCCAACAAATATTTAAGATTACACATACCCATTGAGGTGTGGAATTGCATGGTTTATGCACAAACAGTAGGGTGTAGAAAAAAAACCCGTTAACATCTTATAAACACTTTTACTCTACACTACATTCCTAGTGACTGCAGGTGTATAGTCCCTACATGTATTATTACACTTGCCACCATGCATTAGGTTGTGCAGTGGGTTTGGCTAGTTTAATCTATACTTGACCTATATCTCACATACTAACTGTCCAAGACGCAGATGTTACTGCTACATATTTCATGGTTGCATTTATATTTCTTTATCTACATATCTGGATGTTTTCACATGACATTTTCACTTCTAATTGTACAGTATCCTGCATTTATTGAAGCACACTTACATTTCTGGGGAACATATTAGCATGCTACTTGTGTGCCAGATTTACTTATGCATGCCAGCCAGTAACTGACTGTTGAGGACTGTATATTTACTTCACAGCTACTAGCACTTCCATCACCCACTTTAGATGGGACTGCAGAACTCTGGGTTGCCAGCACTTTCTAACACATTACTAATTGTATAATGCAAGGGTACAACAACATTTCATACTAAGTGAGACAGACACACTCTGGGTTTTAGACCTTTGTTAATGACATTACACACTTTTCCACAGGCTCACTCCTTTATTTGTTTTAACAGTATATATGGCAGACATGTTCACGACATATTATACCTTTATTAATAGGTTAGCACACTCTTTTTTCAGGCTCACTCACATATTCTTTTATATGACAGTGCCTGCAGCGATATTATTCCAGACATTTGTTACCTTTCTTAATGGGTTACTACACTCTTTTTCTGACTCTCTAACGTTTTTATCTGACAGTACATGCAGAGGACTTATTCAGTCCATTTTATGGCTGTATTATTGGACTACAACACTTTCTTTCATGCTCTCTCCCATATTTTATATAACAATACATGCAGAATAATCACTAACCTGCCTGGCAGTGCAGCCTTAGCAGCCTATCAACATAGGCTTGCTGATTCGTAACACGGTCACCTGCAGCTGTAAAGTAAATGAAGGGATATTGAGACATTCTTATCCGTTATACATACTCCATTTTAAATTCTTACATACTGCATTCCATGGCTACATACTCAGTACTGGGGCATCCCGCATCCCACGGGCCTCCTGTATCCACTGGTTCAGGTGGTCCTCCTTTCATCTCTTCAGGTCTGCATGGTGGTGACGGACCTGCTCACCAGTCCGAGGAATGCCTGTGGCACTGGTGAGGTCACAAGCTAACCAGTTCCAAGCCTCTGTCTTGTACTCCATCCCTTGGAACTGGCCCTGCAGGAGTCTTGCCTCGTAACGGTGGACTAGGAGCCAAACCATGGGTTTGGACTCCTCAATGCCCCATCTCTGTGCTCGGAAGTGCACTCCCTCTCCAACACCAGACATTCTGACCGCAGATGTGAGCTACAATCAGATATGGCGTGTATTCCCACCTGTGGGGCTTAAATATGCCGCATTTCCCGCACTTTTTTGTGCTTGGCCATTTTGTAAAATTCTAGGCTGACTGCAGACCTGCTTAGTAATGGTTAAACTACCATTCCTAAGTTTATGAATGTTAATAGTGGCTGCTTCCCCTATGTTGTCATGGCTTAGTGATTCTGTACTTTGATTATGATGCAAAGGGTCCTGGGTTCAAACCTTGTCATTCTTTTATTTTAATACTGTCTAGACAGGCTAGGGGGTGTGGCTGCGTTTAAGCAACTTAGCTCTTCGTTGCTCCCCTGTGTCCTATGGTGCCCTGGTTGGCGCGGCACGCACGTCCGCACAAACACATTGCGCTGGGTAAAGCACTTTTAAACTTTGGGCAACTCTATTGCACTGGATAAAGCACTATTACACTATGGGCAATTCTGTTTAGCTGGGTGAAGTGCTATTAAACTATGGGCACCTCTGTTTATCTGTGTAAAGTGCTATTAAACTATGGGCACCTGTGTTTAGCTGTGTAAAACGTTGCTTAACAGCAGGCTATTATATATCTGGGTCCTTTAAAAATATATATTTTGTTCACTGATACATTGGCCATGTCACTGCTTTTAATAAAATTTTAATCATATATGTCTGGTATTATTTCAAATACTGATTTAAAACATAAATAAGAAGGGGAGTGGTGGGACTCGAACTGTGAATGCCTTCTCTTTGTGCATACACTCTACCATTACGCTATTGCTATTTGGATTAATTTGCATAAGTAGTTCTTATATGCTCTTCAATGTTACAGTTGCTAACTGTGGTTAAGCAATGGGCACACCTGCGCAAACAAGCGCAAATACGGGCAGCTAAATCGTGGATTTAAAAAAAAATGTAATATTTTACGTTCTATAACTCTGATGGGGGTTTACAGTGTCAGGGAGTGTGGTGTTGAGTGCAAGTACATTTGAGCAGACTCGCTCTTGTCTGTTGACATTATACTTTTTAACCTTGCAGGGGTGTGGACTTTTAGACTGCTCAGCAGTCGGACACACCCCCTGCTTGCCTACTCAGTCCGTGTAAGAGTTACAGATGAGTCAGTGTGCCCTCATGAATATTCATGGCACGCTGACATCATACCATTCAACTGCAGCCTCCGAGTAAGACATATTAAGTCTTACACGGAGGTTTCATGAATCCGACCCTGTGTCTTTGCAGAATGTAGTCTGACAAAAAGACTTACCTATACCTGGACCATGAGTGCACAATATATAAGTTTAATGTTCAAGAAAACAAACAAAAAAATTAGCTGAATTAATAAAAGACTGCATGTTAGTTTCAGATGAAAGTGAGTCACATGTTCTGAATAATATGACTTGGTTCTGTTTTGAATTACATGGAATCACATATCACAGTATATATTTTTTTTATGTGCCCCAGGATGTAATGTTTTGACAGATATCTCTGATGAGCACTGTAGTTGCCAATAGCTAAATGCATTTGGCATAAATCCTAATAATATCGTACAAAAATGCTTGTGTGAAATAGCTATAAGATGCCATTTTACTGTAAATGTCTGTTTTGTTTAGTTTATGAAACATACAGAGGTTCCAAATTGAGGTCTCAGACATTAGTTAGTTTAGTTATAGTTAGTTACTCATATTTTGCTAATTTCTGTGAGTTCATCATATGAATGCAAATTTTTACTTTTTATTTTCTCTGCATAAAAACTGTTATCTGTATCATTGAAACTGAATATTAGTCACTGGGTCTTGTCAGTGCTGACTTAGGAAACTTTGTCCACTTTATTTTGTTTCTGATTCTACCTGCTGAGAATCAAAAATGCCTTAATTTGACATGTGTGGATGGGGAAGTTCTGTATCTGTAAACACTCAAGTATATTTGTTTATATTGTTTCTATAGAGAAGTGAACAAAGTACAAGGTCTGAAAGAGCAAGATAATTATTTCCTCAAGGTGGGTGCTCATATTCACAGTTGAACACAGTTATGACATAGTTATAACAGACTAATTTACATTGCTCACTGTTGCAAGATGCAAGTCCTTGGTTGCTTATTAAGTCATTGTATCCTAGTAAGCAATTACGCAAGTTTTTTTTTTTTTTTTTTTTAAGATTTCTGAAGTGGAATTATTATGTGTTTCTTCATTTGCTGTATCTTATGTCAGAAGGGTTATAAGAAATGTTATTGTAGTTAGAACTGATATAATAAAACTTTGTCACCATTAAATCATAGTTTTAACTTAGAATAATTATAGTGTTCCATTTGTATACTTAGCTTTAGCTTCCTGTTTTCATTTGTATCTGCTGAATCCCTACTGCTAGCATTTATTGTCAAAATATATAACATGACGCTCAAAGGTGTTTATTGATGCATTTGTACTACCTTAGGGCAGAAATAATCTGCTATTTGAACTTGTAAATGCTTTAAAAAACGTTCATTCAATGACAAACATTCAATGGCCTGTATTCTGTGTCCTGAAAGTGGAAGAAAATAAAATACAAATACAGCAATAAGTAATGCTAACACTAACACATGGCACCCAAGGAAAACACTCAGACTGCTGAAACACATTATGAAAGCTGTCAAAAATGTATTTTAAAATTATATATGGGTGTATTCAGGTGGATGTATACATCCCTACCTCTGAAATCTGCTTGATGGCTTTAACATTTTGAAGACATTTCCACTGCAAAATGCTTGCACTGCAAGCTAAACGGTAACAAATCACTTTAACTATAAAATGTAGTTTTACACTTTTTATTTATATTTAGGTAGAAAGCTAACTAACTAGAATGTAAACTGTTAGGTGCCGTTTAGTTTACCATAAGCCATGGGTGAAACTCCTTTAAATAAAATCTAATGCTTGAAAGAGGAGTCAAACAAAACCAAAAAACTGCTTCTTGTTGGGGCAACTTCCCACAGTGCCTTCTGCCCTCTTATAATCAACTCTGATAGTCTGGAGAAGGGGAGTTCTGTTTTTGCTGTGACCCCTGTTAATGAAAGGGGCTTTCACTCTATTATGCAAAACCAGCATTTCACACAAGCTACAGTTTTCAAAAAGTAGGAAAGTCATTATCAGTGTTAGCTGTGTGGTTTACATTTGAAGTATGCTTCAAGAAGTGGATATCACAATGTAACAGTAAGTCGCATTGTTACCTCACAAAAAGAGGCTGTGTGGTTTATTTCCTGCCTGTGGTGCCTCTCGTGTGAAATTGTCATGTCCCTACTCTATACACTCTTGTAGGTTTTCTCCAGATAAATTAGTTTACACCCACATCCCAAATATATGTGTTAAGCAGATTAGTGACTCAAAATTGTCTGCAGATCTATGTGCTGTCTGGGTGAGATATGGAAAAAAGGTCTGAAAATATACTTCCATTCCCTACTTGGCTGGTAAAATCTGGATGGAGGCAGCAGTTCATGATGTCTCTATAGAAGTGAGATTTTTGACTCAGCAGCATTGAATCATATTAGCTGAATGGACCTTTTAATAATACACACATTTTATATTTCATAACACATTTTTCCCTTTTTTATTCATCATAAATCATTTAGTTAAATATTTCATAAAACTAGATGTATGCTCCAAAATATGGCATTGTGATAAACAGGTACATATTTTAAGTGTATTTATTAACACATAGAACAACAACAGGATGGTTCAAAATTTTTTTCATCAATCCATCTTTCAGAATGAAGTCTGGACCATCACTTTCTAGTCAGGAACCCATCACAAAAGTCATTACCCATGGATCCATTCTTGTTCTACTTCTTTTTTTAGTCCCCAGCAACAAATGTCTCATTAACCTTCCCCAACTGACCATCATTCTGTAGCCTTTCCCACTCAGACATCAAACAGCAACTTCAAAATGACCTTATCTTTTTCTTCTTGGCTTAACACCAACAAACTTCTGCAAAATTCTAACAAAACCAAAGCCATGATTTTGACGTCCCTCAAAAAATAACAATAAAAGCCCATCAACATTTTTTATAAAAGATGAGAACAACCACACAACTGAAACTATGACCACCTTCAAATACCTAGTAAATCTGGCTTGCCCAGACTCTTACTTTTCAAGCTTATGTAGAGTAAATCAGCAAAAGAATTAAGAACCTTAATTTCTAAGATAGAAATATCTCCCTACCTCTCCCACCTGGTAATAATCCGAAATCTCGGAACCCACTAGAATAAGTCCAAACAAACAGAGGCTGAATGGTCCAAAAATGGACTTGGCATATACTAAGTCTGAGATGGTCATTTCCAAGAATAGTCCCTTTTTTCCAAGGTATAGCAATCCTGTAGTTTGTATATATAAATTTTAGATGTTTGAAGGAGAAGAGTGATGCTCAAGATGTGCTCTTCTCCTGCATTTTAAGGCTTTTATTTATTTATTTATTTTTTAGCATGTCAGCACTCAGCATTTCAAGTGGTGACATATCAACAGGGAGCTGTTCCACCCTGCACAAAAAGCCATAGATAAGGAATCCTTTTTTGTCCAGGAAGATTATCGGTTTCCTCTAACTGTTACATCCTCATCTGAAAAAATGTCATCCCTCGAATTATTTCCTTACAAGATATGCTGGTTCACTACAAACTCCTCTAGGTCTGAGCATCACCACAAAACCATTTCAAAAGCTAAATGGCTTTCTGTCAAACAAAGATATGCAGGCAGATTCAATAAACACTACACTGTCCACTTACTCCATGAGTGGATTCAGTAAGCCACTCTGCACAGTGTGTAGAGCCACACAAACAAGGTAAACACTGTAGCATGCTAATTACAGCATAAGCAGCTGAATTGTATGCTAATCAACAAATCCAAGATGGAGGAGCTATTTAACAAGCTATATAGCAACCATATAGAATTAGTGCTGGTTTTCCCTGTGAATTCCAAAACCTATTGGAATGCAGCCATGGAAAGGGGTCTACACAGAAAGAATGTTAGGGGCTGCTGTTGTTTTAATTTATGTGTATGTGCAACAGGCTGAAGTCTATGCTGGTGCTAATAGGCTAAGGCCAAGAAGGAGAAGAGTTTTCAGACTCCATTTAACTTATCACAATCTCTATGACATGGAAATTGTAGAGCACTATGGAGTGAATAGAGACACACTATAGGAACTCCGAAAACCTCTGTCATCCTCAACTCAGACCCAGGACAAACTGAGGGGAACTCATACCAGTGGAGACAAAGGTATGTGTAGCACTTAGAATTTTAGCTACTGAAGCATTTCAGAGACCAACAAGGGACATGCTGGGGGTGTCACATGAATCAGCATCCAGGATTCTCCATCAGTTTCTTAATGCTATGCTCCAACATGCCAGTGGCCACATATATTTTCTGTGTACTCCTGAGGAAAGGGCCACAAATATGCAGGAGTTCTACCCTGTAGCAGACTACCCTGAATTACTGGGTGCCATAGATTGTACACTTATAGAAATTAAGGCACCACCCGGGAAACAGGGAAGGCTCTACATAAATAGAAGGGCTTCCACTCTATTAACTGCTAAGTCATGTGTAATGCCAAGGAAATCATCTTGAATGTGTGTACTAGTAACCCAGGCAGTTACCATGACTCACATATATCTGACACACCTCCCAACTGTTATCAGATGTTCACTAGGGGAGATATCCCACAGAGTCATTTACTGGGGATGCATGTTATGCACTGGAACTGTGGGTGATGACACCCATCATAAATGACACAGAGCCTAGATGGCCAACTGAGAGGAGTGAATTTTGAGAGCTTCATAAACTAGTATAATAATATAGGACAATTTTATTATTTTCAAGTTTAAAATATCAGAAATCTACAGATAAACTACTAAACTACATAAATATCAATTTTGGTGGAGATATACAAAAGATTTCCTATCAAGTAACTTGGAGATATATCTAGTCACTGAATATGAACAAGTCAAGGAGTTCTCATCCAGATGCTGCTTTGAAAAAAGAACTGCAATTGATGGCATCTACCTTACAGGAACTATATCTGAAGATGGGTGGTTTTAAAAATTACTTAGAAAACCTCAAATTAAATTGTCAAAAACAGACCGATACCCTTAAGGAACTATTACAGCAACACCATACAAAAATAACAAATATAGACACTTCTCTAAATGACATTGAAGGGAGATTCAAAGAGGAAGAATTCCAAAAAGAATTTCTGCTTAAACAGAATACATGGCCGCTTAACAAAATAGATGACTTAGAAAACAGGGAAAGGAGAAACAACGTAAGGATCTTTGGTCTGCCTGAAAACACTGAAGGAGAAGACATTATTTCATTCTTAACAGCCTGGATTCCTGAATTTTTAGACTTGAAAGAGGGACTTTATTTGGAATTGAAAGGGCACATAGAGCACTGAGGAAACTTGCTTCTAACTCAACAAATACTACACCTAGATCCATAGTTATAAAATGTCTTTCATTTCTGGACAAGGAACTAATATTAAAATCTGCTTGGAGAAAATCACCCTTAAAATACAATCAAATCCTGATAAGGTTTGACAATGATTATTCTTCCAGAATACTAGAACAAAGGAAAAATGTCTGGCCAATAATAAAACTGTTGAAACAAAACAAGATTAAAGCACAGCTGGCCTTTCCAGCCAGGATAAAAATACTTTTTACCAATGAGATGAGAACCTTTAATGACTTAGGAGAAGCTACTATATTCATCAAAAACAACAATATAGTGTCTATTCCAGATGAAATTGAATGGATGGCCCCTACTCTTAAAAGAATACAGGAAACAAATCCTTGGACTGATGCTAGAAAGAAGAAACAAAAAACTGATTCCAAGATAGCTGTCCCAAAAAAATAACTCTTACAACTACATCTCTCAAAGTATCAACTGATATGGTACATCACTTGTCATCTGTTTTTATTTAAAAAAAGGATGTATTCTTAAATAACTGAGAAACAGTAATGATCTATTCAGAATGTTCAAAGAGTTCAATAATTCTTCACAAACAAAGGTAGGTCAAGATGGGTTACTATTTGCATTATATATAAACCAAACAAAGTAACATATAATACAAACATAGACGTTTCTATTCCCCTATTTGAACTCAATGAATACTTATCTTGTTCATTTTTCATTGATTTTACTTATAATAATTTAAGTAATTAATTAACCAATTCAACAAGGTACCATTCATCAGAGTTCAGACTCAATTGTAACAAATTAACATCATATATTATAGCAGTAACAATGGAGTATTTTGAAAAAAATGCTGTCATGAAGACTAATGCCTTCTTCAGTTAAAGTATGATTTAGAAATGTCATGTATATCCTGGTTAAATAACAGTAGCAAGCTCTTAGTACAAATGTCATCATTATTCTGTCTAAATATAGTTAATATAAATTATGACAGGTATCGCAGCTACGAGTGCTGTTTGATCAATCCTGATATGGTGTGCATGGATGCAGCTGTGTCTGGCAGCTAGTACAAATGTCATTATTATTCTGTCTAAACATAGTTAATATCAATTATGGCAGGTATCATAGCTTTGAGTGCTGTTTGATTAAGCCTGACATGGTGTATGTGGATGCAGCTGTGTCTGGCAGATGTTAATGGAGACAGAGTGATGATAATGCTTAATGGCTCTGAGGAGCCTCTGAGATGATTGTTGGCAATGACATTTTTGGTTTAAAAAAATATATATACATATATATAATACAAGGGCTGTTTTAAACCACATGTACACATATTGATGGTCTCCCAACACTTCGTTTAGCTCATTAAGTTGCTTCTTGACAAAAAAATAAATAAATAATAAGCGGAATTGTATATTTAAAATGTATTTTGGTCCAAACACATTAAGGACTTACATAAGAGTAGAAGTTTGAGTTATTGTGAAAGACTAAGAGCACTTGGTCTTGTGCAGTACCTTTTGCAGTGGTCTGGGAGGTGAGCTTGCTTGGAAGTGTTGGGCATATGGGGATAGCTGATTCTAGGGGTGTTTTGGGCTGCCAGGAAGTACTAGACTAGAGAGTTATCAGATTTCCTTCATGGTAATATCTGTGGGAATGGAAAGTGTGTTGAGTGGTTCACTGGCAGAGTGGCCACTGCATGGAACAGGCTGGTAAAATGGAACAGGATAAATATTGCTTTGGATATTTTAAGAACAGCCTGGAAAAGCACCATATGAACTAGTGAATGGTATTCTGGCAAAACTGGATGGGCATTGTTGCCCATGCTTGAATTACTGATATGTGTGTATGTAAGGATGGAAATATACTTATAACAAATAAGAAACTAGAAGAGTCTCATAATGTAAAGTCTATGGACTGTATAAACATGCTTGGAAGGAGCTAATAATAAGAAAAAACATTACAGCCTGTGGTCTCTCAAATAACCAAGCAACAGCCAAAAAAAAAAAAAACACACAGAATAGTTATGTAATGTATGATTTTAGTAAATCTAGACATAAAATTTATAATCATCATATAAGATGAAGCAGTCTGCTGAAATTAGATATTAAAGACAGGATTTAATAACATGGGCTTGTGTATAATAACACTACTGTCTTAACTTGTCATAAATGACATACACTACATTGAACATCAAGGGGAAGCATGATGATTTTCTTATATAAGTAAATATGCATAACAAGCCATGTAATTGCTTTAACTTGAATTGTAGTTTTTGTAACCCATCCTGACCATATATAATACTTAAGCAGTTACCAAGGTAACTAATGTTTTATACATGAAATCAAACTCACAAAGTTGTTCAAGAGAAACAATAGAAGCCTGAACTTGAAATGTCACAGAATGTAGCAATCATATTTTGAATAAATAGCATTAAATTGGCAATAGGCACTCAGTTTAATAACATGGGCTTGTGCATAATAACACTACTGTTTTAACTTGTCGTAAATGACACACACTATATTGAACATCCAGGGGAAGCATGATGATTTTCTCATACAGGTAAATGTGCATAACAAGTCATATAATTGCTTTAACTTGAATTGATGTTTTGTAATATATCTTGACCATACATACTCAAGCTGTTACCAAGGTAACTAATGTTTTATACATGACATCAAACTGACAAAGTTGTTCAAGGGAGATAATAGAAGCCTGAACTAGGAATGTCACAGAATGTAACAATCACATTCTGAACAAATAGTATTAAAGTGACAATAATCACTCAGTTTAACCTGTGCTGATTATACAAAATATAATGTTACCATTTAAATTTAAAAACTTTCAGTATATGGCATAAAATGGCAATTTATGAATATGGAAAGGAAACTTGGAATCATTAATCACAATAAGTGAATTTGTTGTTTTTAACCTATAATTTCACTCATTTTATAATAAGAAATGACACATATGAAAATCCTTATGTGTAGGAAATGGGGGGGAGAGTGATGCACTGATAATTAAACTGCACTAACTTTCATCAATGTTTACATAAAACAAACTTGATGCTTTAAGTAAGTTAGCAAAAAACAAAGTGATTACTTAAATGCTAGCAAACAATGAAATATAACTTCTGATATATCTAGTAAAATACATTGTATTATAAACATTGTGTATAAATATTATTACCATCTATTTATATTAAGTAATACGTTTTAAAAGACTTCATCAATAAGGGTGAATATGTTAAATAACTGTGTGCTATAATCTTTTACTGAGGTTTCATATATGATACATCCTACTTTACTATGATTAAATTGCTTCTCATCTTTCATATAAATATTAATTGCTTATACAATAAGTAGACATTTATATTGTATTAGAATTCTGGCTAATCTACAGCAGTACTATATATGTTCAAAATAATATAAATATTGCTTATTCATATTACAAATATTCTCCATATGAAAATTCAATTTATGGAGCTCAGATGTTCTGGTGTGTCAAGGTATGAGTGATAATCTGATGGACTTAGGTTTATCCATCAGATTAGGAATGATTTTCATTCCATGGCTAGTGTGGATCTTAGTTTTGTTAACATTTATTAGTTTAAATTTATTTCACAAAAACATTTTTAGTATGCCTGACCAAAACATTACTTTATTGGTAAACACTCAAAGTATAAAAGTGATAATTTCCTTTAAAAGCTCAAACATATACTTTATAGTTATCAGAAGAAAATGTTTAATAGTCACAATAAAACAAAAAATACATAGTGTAAATAACCTAAGATGGATTTAACTTTATTATCTTTAAATGCCAATGGCTTAAACAATCCTAGCAAGAGATCAAATCTACTGGAATATTTAAAACTGAACAAAGCACAAATTGTCTTCCTTCAAGAAACTCATTTCAAATGACAATTACAAATGGAATCCTAAGGAATAAATGATATTGGGGCAATCCACCTATAAGACAAAGACAAAAGGGGTAACAATTTTATGGAAAACAAATGTGATTAACCCAGAAATAATTTATAAGTATGAAGATAAAGAAGGTCTTATGACATTAGTAATAGTTAAATATAATAACAGAATATGGACGCTAGCCAATCTACACTGGTTCTCAGGTATTGGATCAGGAACTGTTAAAAAACACTTAGATTTCATTTCCAGTAATTATAAAGGCAACGTAATATTAGGAGGAGATTTGAACTGTATATTTGACATTTCTGAAACTACAAATAAAAGACCATTGCATACATCTGCTGTATCAAAAACTTTAAACAAGTGGGTAGAATCATTTTATCTTGTAGATAATTTAAAGAAGATAAATCTGTGTTGTTTTCCCATCAAGATCACAGATTTGGTACCCAAAATAGAATAAATAAAATATCTGCTGCCCATGACTTACACTCTAAAATCCTTAATTTCTCAATCATTCACTGCCCCTTTTCAGACCACAATTCATTAATACTAAAACTTCAAAATGGGTGCAAACCATTAATCTTTAACTCCAGAATTCCAGCATATTAAAGAATTCAAACCCTGGTTATTATCTCAATTACAGTTCTACTTAGATAGTAATTACACCACAGATATAAATAAAATAGTGATATAGGACTCATTAAAAGCTTACATTTATGGTAAAACCCTAACCTGGTATTAAAAAAACAGACAATGGGATTCTGAATTATTAGATCTACAATCCAAACTTTTGTTAGTAAAAGCTGAAAAAAAATCAAAATCATTTGGAGATGAAAAAGAAAGTAGAAGTATTAAACAATAAGTACAATGAAATTCTAACACATAAAACTTGTTTAGCTTTAGAAAAATTAAAAATTAATACCTTGGCAACTTCTCCCAAATATCTATATAATTTATCCACAAGAATCAAAATATGATCAAAAGCTAATAACATTAAAGTATCTTCCATGAAAAGAAAAGAAAAAATGTCTCGGATATAGGTGATATTCCTGATGCCTATAGAAATCACTATATGGAACATTTCCAAAAAGAAAATATACATATCAATCAATTAAATCTAGATGAAAAATGTTCTAATATAAAAAAAACAGAAAATTTAAAACTAGATTTGCAAGCACCCATATCCTATAAAGAAATTACTGATACAATAAAAGAAGGTAAAAATAATAAAGCTCCAGGTATAGATGGCATAATTATTGAAATATATAAACTTTTTCCTTCAAAGATACTATCCCTCTTCCATAAAACTCTATTAGAAATTCATTCACAAGCTTTGATACCACCCTCTTGGAGATATTCCTTAATCACACCAATCCTAAAGGAAAACAAATCCTCAAATCTCTGTATCTCATAAAGACTTATATCATTATTAAATAATGACTATAAGATATTTATGACAATATTAACTAACAGAATGAAAATACCATTATCCAAAACAATAAATAATGATCAAACTGGATTTATATATCATAGACACACATGATAATATTAAAAGGATCATTTCTCTTATAGATTATGTTAATAAAGAAAATAAAGAAACACTCATATTTGGCTTAGATATAGAGAAAGCCTTTGATTCCCTAAATTGGGACGATTTATTCAAAATGCTGATGTTATTTGAATTTCCTCCTTCCTTTGTTCATCTACTAAAGAATATATATACAAATAATCTGGCTTATGTTAAGCTAGGTCCTTTCACCTCTGAATCTATACATATAACAAAGGGTACTAAACAAGGATGTCCCATGTCACCCATTCTATTTGCTTTGGCTATTGAAATATTGGCAGATTCAATATGTAACAATACAAAAATCAAAGGAGTAGATGTTTATGAACAGTACAATTCTAAAGTAATGCTCTTTGCTGATGACATATTATTAACATTATCCAATACAAAAGAGACATTAGAAGAATAAGATATTTTAATTGAAACATTTTACAGGACTTCAGGACTCTATTTCAATACATTAAAATCAATTTTTTATTTTTAAATAAAAAAAAAAGAATTGCAGATGAAGGGGAATCACATTATAGGGAAACAAGAATCTACCTTAAATATCTAGAAATTTAGTTATGCAAGGATTATAATGAATTAGTCTAAAAAAACTACAATAATATCATCAATACAATTAAAATCTCTGTGGAAAAGTGGAACAAAATAATATCAACATTTGAAGATAGATTACAGTTAATAAAAATGTTTTACTACCCAAGATTCTATATATAGCTTTGACAATACAACTGTTACCAGAAAATAATATACTCTAAGAAATAAAGTCATGCCTAATAAAATTGTTATGGTTTCCCAAAAGAAACAGAATAGCTTTAATACATCATATCAGACCATAGAAACAGGGAGGATTAAACTTTCCTGATATAGAAACATATATGAAAGCATCAACATGTAAAACACTCTCAGATTGGATAAATCCAAATTATTCTGCAAATTAGAAAGAATTACTAACTGTAATATCAATAAATGAATTTGATTCAGAAAATAAAAATTCAAATGACAGATAAAAACAATTTTCCATGGCACATATTATGTATTACTATGCAGTATAACATAACTAAGCCCACTAAAACCCGTATGATTAATTATTACATTGGCTCATTTAGGAAAATTATTAATGCAAATATATAGTTCCAAAGAGCTAGCCACATAAAATATACAGAGAAATAATTAATTCCTGGGAACAGAAAGGATTTGCTTGTTGGTTTCAATGTATCAAAGAACTAAAAGTTCTGGATATGCAAACAATAGAAACAACATATAAAATTCCACAACAAGATTGGCTAACTATGCAAAGCATTCTGATGTATTTGCAAGATTTATGCAAAATAATTAGTAATTCTTCATTTACAAAAAATACCTAAACTTACGAAATACCTATATGAAATCATATATAATGATTATGACATGAGAAATAGTATTTCGAAATTTTACAAAATATTGATAAATTATAAAGCAACACCCAAATCCTCATATTGGAATTATATAACAAAAGGATACTCATTACAACTAACTACAGAAATTAAATCAAATATTTTATTATCAATAAAACATACATCTTTTACACAATACTGGAAAGTTTTTAATTGGAAATGCTTGCACAGAGCATTCTTAACTCCAGCTAGAATTACTAAAATTAATTCTTCCACAAAGGGAATATGTTAGAGATGTGAGCAAATACACAATGCAGATTGGAATCACCTTTTTTGACTGTGTTAAACTTCAAGCATTTTGGAATGGTATAAAAACTTTTTACAAGCTTTATTTAATGAATTGCTTAACTTATCTAAAGCTCTAGTATTATTAAATATGTACGAAGGTCCTCATTTGAATGAGTCAAATAAGTATCTAGTATGGGCAATACTTGCAGTCTCAAGGAAGTATATAACAAGAAGATGGAATACAAACACAATACCAAATTTGGTAGATCTCTACAGCCTACTGAAGACCACAGCATTGTTGGAAATTAAAATTAAAGAATTAAGGCTTCATCCTAAGCCATTTACTAACAATCCATGGAAAAAAGTCTTATCATTGATTGACACTTTACAATAACTAAACAGATACACTTTGATAACTGGATTGTTATACATATGAAGTAATTGTATATATTGAGCTCTGTTATAGTGTCCGGCTGATGTAAATAATGTATATAGTTATTAAGATGTAATATATAAATACTATGGAATTTATTCAACTGTATTTGAAAAATAAAAAAAAAATTTGAGGAAAGAAATGACACACACCTGCTAAAGAATGCCATAATGAGGCACACACTCAAACCAGAAATATCATAGAATGTATGTTTGGGCTCTGAAGTCGAGGTTCCAGTGCCTAGATACATCTGAGGGGCCCTGTAGTGTAATACATGTATATGTACTGAAATATTCACCATCTGTGCTATGCTAGACAACATCAACCTGAGAAAGTAGCTTCAGCATCATCAACAATGAGAAGGGGCACACATCCCACCACTAATGGCAAGGTCACCACAGGGACACACAGGTGAGGAGTCAGAGGGGGAACCAGCAGCTGCTGTTGATGCATGCAGATGTAGGCATGCAATATGCCATTGCATTGGCTAAGAGATAATGCATAACACACTCACTCACCGCCTCAGGGGCTAAAACGTTTATACTATGCACATACATATAGTAACATTGATGTCAGGCAATGCTCACAACCTTTACCTACCCATATAATGGCTGTGTATTGTTAGCATCAGACAGAGTCAGTCCTAAACTAAAACTGTTACAACTGCTGGATTTGCAAAGCAAGTGTTAAACCTGAAGTGTATTGTATAATAATATGAATGAATGGCATATCCTTGCATGCTGTTACTTGGTAATATAAGAAAGTAAAATGTGGGGGATTTGTACAGAAATGACTTTTAACATGTGAAAGGAGAGACTTATGTGACTACATTTGTCCTCTATCAGGTAGTAGGCCTCAGGCATCAAAGATTCACACATTCATACCTGTCAAAATTACTGATGGGCACTCAATGTCCTCAGTTTAGCATCATACGTTTGTACTGGAAAATCATTAAAGACAGAAATTAGAAAGTAATGAGACACATTAAAGTTTCAGACTTCACAGCCCTCAGAAGATCACTAAAAACACTGATGCAAAAAATGTTTGATTCTATCAACTGTCTGACTTTGTAAGACCAAAATATGTCAAAGGTAAAATTAGCAAAGCATAAATCACAAATGCAGATATACTAAGTACCAAGCCAGCTATGCACCCTGGGCATCAGACACAAATGTTATGTATCCCTGAATCCAAAATATAGAATACAAGGCTATGGCACAGTTATCATCACATGCAAAGGGTGTTGTGGGGGGGGGGGGGTAGCAGGATGCCTAGGCTGACACAAGAGGTTGATGATTGTGTGTGAGTAACAAAGAGAAGTAGGCAGACATTCAGATAAAGTAACAAATGGCCAGTGAGACAAAATGAGCTGTAAGCTTCATGGATGAACCATGTAACTGCTGTATGTGTGTGTCTGTATGGGTTCTCCAGGTGAAATTGGTGTGTGAGTGTCAGCATGAACACAGCCAAGCTCTGTGCTCTGCATCTTGGTATGTTGAACAGGTATAAGCTAAGCATGGCAGAGGTAGCAGTTCATCACTGTCATACCCATCCATGAGAACTGGCTCTGCCAGGAGTTGCACTGGCATACCTATACACATATGGTAAGTTGCACTGCTGTTACCTGAACATGACTGATGTCTGCTGAATGAGCTCCTCTCATGAGGATGCCCAGGACCACAACTACATGGCCTGCCATGTCTGGGGTGGACACCTCAACCACTGATGGAATGGTGAAAGTAGTGCCACTATGGGGCATTATTGGGCACAGCACATCAGTTAACAGCAGATGATGTGGCTGACCTACACCCATAAGGATGACATCCTCCTCCCAGCAGATATTCCATCACAGACACCTCACATTCCAGTATATGTCATTTATCTGATCCATTGAATCAGCAACATGGTTGAGGCAGTCATGCTTGTCAGCTTGTGTCACATCGACAGCCATAAGCATTTCTTTGGAGGACCTATAGGAACATGTCTGTGCTTCCATGACAGCCTTAAACATACATCAAGTTGTTCTGTACTTAACATCACACAAATGCAGATGGCATTGTTTTGCAGGTTTGCACACTACCAGTAAACGTGATAACAGGCATTGGTGGGAAATCATCATTTCCCATTGCTCTACTTTTGGTATTAGACATGTCTGGTGTTAGAGAGGTAGATGCCCACTTTAGGGTACAAAGGTGGGGATGCTCAAGAGTCCAGGATATTTATTGGACTCATGGTTAAGCACCACTGCCATAGTCTTCTGCAGGGTGACTATTCTGGCTCCCAATACAAGTCTGAGGCTTGCAGTAGTTTGGCTAAAGGCTGTATCCAGTACAACTGGCAACCCACTCACTGGAGAACAGTGTAGGCACTATTTCAACAACATACAAAGGCGCAAGAGGGATACTCTCAACTAGTGGTTGACAGAGTTTCAAAATGGTGACATCTCACAGTTGTGTAAATATTCTAATAAAGAACATTTTAATACATAGAAAGGTAAATATAGGCAAGACTGGTATGCATAATGCTCTTCTGTTCTTCTTTTTTCTTTTCACAGCTAATGCCAAAATTGAGTTGAATCGGCAGGCTCATGCTGAATGTCTGCAGAGACTGAGGGAAGCAATTGGTATGTATGCAGCACAAAAGAAGTATTATAGCAGCTTTAAAAGTCAGTGATAAATTGTTTTGTATTCTATACAGTAGTAGCAAAGTGAGCATACATATCCTAACTGTACAAGCAAGTGTGCATGTATATGACTGTAGCACAAACCAATTTTAGGAGTCAAGTAGGACTGTAGTCAGAGGTTGTGGGTTGAAGTACCATGAGTAGCAACTATACAGTACTGCATTTCCATTATAATATTACATAAATTAAACTCTATACAAGTGGCATAAATGCCCTGCTGTTAACTGTAATCAGTATACTTAATCCGAGCATATGTGCAACATATGCACATTGCAAGGATTACTTTGAGCAATCTGTAATTATAGTTTGTAGTTGATAGGATGTATACTTAAATATAATAGTTCCGACAAAATAGTTGTATAATTGCGGTAGTGCAATTTATGTCACATAAAATGGTACTAATTTTATCTCTTTTTTCCTCTCACCCCAACCCTTATCTCTTTTTTTATTTTCTATTATGTGTCACCAAAATGACTCCATGTCATCCATCTGTAACAAACCCCTAAATGCTTCACAGCACAGTGAGGTAGGCCAGCCCCAGTGGATCAGCCTGCCCCTGTTCCACCAGTCCCAGCCCTGATGCCCAAAACATCTGCGACCCAACTTGGATGCACTCCCTTTGCTGCCCCTGCACTACCTGTGCCATCCGGTAGCACTGCCCAGGCAGCTGGTACTGCGGTACCCTTTAGGAATAGTGGCAGAGGTGGGGATTTCATCATCCGGCAAGAGATGCCAGGGCTGGTACATTGGGTTGTGCATCACACCACTGGTGTATGCCTATGCTGGATGGAGAGGCTGCTCTCCCTCATGGACCATAGGAAGAGAAGACATCAAGCACTCCAGCACCCAGTGGTGTAAGGGGACAGTGATGACAGTCCAGTGGGTGAGGACTAGAGTCTTGCTGTCTCCTTGTTTGAAGTCCATGAGTTGCGTTGTCCCCTCCTTCACCCCAATCATAGTGTCCCCCTATCCTTTGTGTCCTCATGGCCCTTGTGTCTTGTCTTGTTTGTCTTGTTTGTTTGCATTTGCTTCCTCCCCTACCCAACTTACCTGACTCACAAATAGCAAAGTCCCTTACCCAGCACTCTTCTCTTACTGAATTAAAAAAATGGGCACAAAAAATATCATCCCATACATAGCTCTCCATTTTGCACATGTTTCTTCTTGACACACTTGATTTGGTCCAATTTGCTATACAACATTATTGCATTGCTGCTACCCCTCTTTGTGGAGGTGACAGTCCAAATGCAGCTAATACTCTGTACATAGTTTCAGTTTTTCCTGTTAAAGAAATGGATAGCTGTGGTTCTTTCCTACCTCACTCCTGCACATTCCTGTATTTATTTCCCTTTGTTCTTCCCCCAGCTTGCTCACCATTTCATCACTTTCCTATCTACCTCATTTTAATGCCTATAATATGGTCAAAAAATAAAATCACACACAACACACATGAATACCAAAAAAAGCAATGGAGCTCTTCACTTTTTGGCCTCTGTGTTTATGTGGAGTTTGGCATAGCACACCAATGGAAAGTGACAATGAACAGCTCTTTGATGGTGTGCTTTACCTCCATGCAATGCCGATTAAACATGTTGCACTAAGGTGAAACACAGTAATGTAGTATAATGAATAATTTCATTGCATTATCACTATTTATTTAAAAGGATTACATACACCTGCATTTGTACCCAGTATCATCTGGGCTCAAAAAGAAATGTGTCAATGCATTTACACCTGCTGCCACAGAGTCAGCTATGCAGCAGCTGTGTTTCATATACTTAATACTAACTGTCATCATTTTATCAATGAGTGTCATGTTTGAGCACTGCTTAACTATGCTCAAACAGAGAAAGCAGTAGAAATGTGTATTCCATATGAGCAAACACTTTGCCAACCATCTCACAAACCTGATGCTCACTGTTGCGCTATGCAAAGTAAATAATAGCATGTATTAGTTTTGCTTATTGTCCATTTATTCTTCATATCTTCATTTTTATATTTTCTGTGGAGTCCTGACCAACTACTTCTCTAGTTGTCTGAAATGAAACCATCTTGTACATATTTTATTCTATAAAGATGTATTGAGAACTATCACTTCAGAGCTATAGATCATCTATATTATTGTACTGCTTCTTCTTTGTATTTTCTGTGGAGCCCTGACTCTGCTAATGACTTATACTGCCAATGTGGCCATGAAACTATCTTGTATATAATCATTTCCAGCTGCTTTTATATTATCCCAGAACTCAATGTTCTTCAAACTGTTACATTACTGTTATATGTGATTTCTTAGTTCTAAGCGTTATAGCTTTGCTATAGAAATTTCAGTTTGTTTCATTCTGATGATTACTGTGGAGCTTTTCTCCCCAGGCTTCCACTGGAAAAGGGCAATAACCCAGTCAGACTCTCCCAGTCAACAAATGTCAAATAAATAAATGCAATGAAACTACATGTGGAAACATAAAAAATTGAAACCCTATCTAAGAATGTCACATCCTTATGGTGCAGTCATGTGTTACCTCCCCTATGCATGGCAACCCTGGTCTCTTAGTACTTGTTGACAAATATATCAACTACACTACATAGTAAATTACTAGCAACTATTATGCGATATACCATGCACATATTTAGAATGACAATACATATTCAGATTTTCAAATACTTGTAGTCATGTAGATAGCTGTTTGCACGTAGTTTGTAAAGCTGTCTCTTAAACTATACCTGCACATTGGACCGCAGCCACCACATACTAATCATTACACTGATCAATCAGAACTTGAATTATCTTGACAGGTGAACATGCCTGCACATCAATTTCATGCAGACCTCCATCGTGTTCTCTCTGACATCCACTGCTGATGTCATCCACCATATGTTGTCTTGCAGCCTTGTAAAAGTCAGACTTGAGCTGTAATGCTTGTGCAAAGTACTGTATTTTCTAGTTGGTATACTTCGATAGGTAGGAGTTCTGTTCTCACTACAGTCAACTGAGAGGTGTGTGTGTGTGTGTGTGTGTGTGTGTGTGTGTGTGTGTGTGTGTGTGTGTGTGTGTGTGTATGTGTGCGCCCTTCTTGACATTACAGAGTGCATTTTAAACCATGTGGGACACTGCTATTACCATTTTTCTCTCACCAGACTCTGCTGATGTAATCAGTTATAGCTGTTTTGTGCATGTGCAATATTTCCACCAGGGCAAGGTCAGAGACTGGCCTGGAGACCAGGCACAAGTCACCTCATCCTATATGATGATCGACATACATCATGTCATGGTTTGTAGGCGCTGTATTTCCTTGGTGAGAAACCCCGTGGTCTCTCCAGCTGCTGCAGGTGTCTGGTGAGCTACATGCAAAAGGGATCATTATAATCTATTTATGTTCTGATTAGGTTTGAGTACATTGCTGTTATATAATCTTCAGATCTGAATACAGTGGCCTGATGTATGAGGTGCACAACATAGCCTTTCCACCAGATTGTGGGCACTTGGTGGTTGAAGTTCAGATTGATATCTATGTGTGTTCCTGGGTTTGCACCACTGGGTTTCAGCACAGGGGAAGTGTTGTCAATGCTGTAATTAGCAGGGAATTCCACTTTGCAGAAAGCCAAAATAAAGCCACATTTTTGCATTTATTTGTAGATTGTTTGGCTTTGGCACCAATCATTTGTCTGTGTTAGCCCCTCCTGTACTATATTATCATCATTGGTGAAATCAATGATTGCACCCAATATAGAAGAATCAGCAAACTTGGTAAACCAAAGGCAATATGCTTTAGCCTGGACTGTAAAGAAATACATGCCAAACAGTAAAGGGCCAAGCACAGATCCCTGGGCTATGCCAATGATGACAGCACCACTGGTAAAGAATGATTCACCAACTTTCACAGTATGTGTTCTGTCAGTGAGCCAGTTGGTTAACCATCTAGTGATGTAAGGCTTAATCCCTAGCTAAGAGAGTTTCCCAATGATTCCTGAGTGGGAGATTGTGTCAAAATTCTAGGCCAGATCAAAATATTCAGTATGCACTGTCTTACCTTCATCCAGGCATATTATACAGAATGAATGGGCTGTGACAACATCACAGATCGCCTATAGCATGACTCAGCGCATACACCTTAGTGACATGGCTGAATACACACTTCAACACACCCTCCACATGGAATACGTTCCCTTAGAAGGGTGTACATCAACATGCATCCATCTGAGTTTGGGGGTACAGCACCTGATGCATATATATATATATATATATATATATATATATATATATATATATATATATATATATATATATATATAGACACATCCTGACATCCTGACTCTCCTCATCTGTGAGGTAGACCAACATGTCATCATGGACGTTTTCTAAATGGACACTAGTAATATACATCACACCCTATAAGCAGACCTACAGGTATGTGACCTGTGTCTTTGGGTAGATGGTATGTGGAACATCCACCAGCATGTGGCCACAGTGCTGACTACTCCCTTGTATGTAACATAACTACTGAATATGTAAGGACATCCACATCAAAGGCCATAATACCTCCATAGTTCACAGCCTTCATCACACAAATAACTGAGTACAATGTACCCTTCTTCATGTACTTCCCTACACATTTTACAGTGAAGTGCAACGGAAGTATACCGCCGTTACCACAGTGAGCTGTCACGTCTTATTGGCCATACCTAGGTATTCATTTTGTTGCATTAACATTACTGTCTGATGGTGTGGAACACCCATCAAGGTATTACACCAGATGCATGTATGATACCTGTTCTGGTGATGCACACAGTACATACATAGCTCTTTGACAATATTGATGGCATGGATTACATTCATGACAGTCTGGATTGTGCCATATATATCTGCCATGCACACCAGTCAACTAGCCTGTAGTGATGTTAATGTCACATAGAGGTAAAGCAGTGTCCCTCCTAATACCTCCAGTAGATGTTAGAGTATCAGGACAGTGTGCTTGATTACCCTCATAAATTGCTGACATGTCATAGTAATTGTACAAGTGTGTTTGTGCAGAACCAGCTATGATCACTCAGAATCACATATGTTGTCAGAGACATAGGGTTACTGGTGGTATTATTCTGATATTGTCCATGATTGTGCATGCTTCTTTTACTGTTGTCCATGAACCTGTAACTGTGTTCCACTTGTTGGAGACCTCAGCTGGCATTACACTCATATTCAGGCAAATCAGTTTGCAAAGCTTCACAATATGCACCCAACCCCAACTGTATATAACATCCCTAATAGATGCCTTCTGCATTGTTCATGTCAGGATGCTTATCTCACAAAGACATCTTCTCCATTGTTGTCACCTTGTGCGACAGTCACATAATATACATTTTCACTGTGCAGTCCATACTGGACCATATTGATATGTGATTAGTGTTCCTGCTACAACTGTCTTCCATTGACATGTCCTCATCTGCTGTACATTAGGATGTTTCATCTGTCCTCTTTCCATGTGTTCATTCCTACAATTCATCTGTGTGTCCCTATTCAATATACACACTTCCCCTGACTGTTTATTTTAAATGGCAGTCCAGCTACCCTTACAGATCATTTACACAACTTTTGTACAGAATGCGTGGAATGGGATTTGACAATACTCTGCACAATATGCACTTTTCTGTACTGTGTTTGGACCATATACATTAGTATATGTTAAACCCTGGTAATCTTTGTGGCATTCTGCACAATCCTGCTAATCCAGTTTGCTCTATTGTAAACATGTTCACTATCAGTGTTGCTTTATATGGTTTCCTGGCTGGCAACACTGTTGCCAGCCATGAAACTATGCTTGTTTACATTTAAATGTGGTGCACGTCATGAATATGTAATTAGTGCTGCTTTTGCTCAAAGTGCAGACACATAAAGTCCATGTAGGTATTGCATGAAGCCTATTCAGATTTCATTGAATGCCTCAAATTATCTGTTACTACGCTCACTTCTTTTCCAGCTAGTGCTCCTCAATGAATACACACCTCTTGCTGCAAAGCTGGTCACAACCACACCTACCAACATTCTCAGATCCCATTCTCAGTCTGGTCCTCTACTCTAAGCATCTAAAACAAAGCTATGGTTTCTCTATCTGAGCTCCCAAACTTTGGCAATCTCTGCTACGTACTTAAAAGTCCTCTCCAAGTTCTCCAACTTCAGGCCTTATCTCACCAGAAAAAGCAGTTCTGACCACATTACTTAACTTTCTTACAAGCCTGCTATTCCACAAAGTATATCACCAGATGCTGTTATAATGCTTATCTTCTAGTAACTTCAAATTCTGGCATATATCTTAAGTAATCTGTAATTACTATGTCAGTTAACTTCTAGTGCTGCATAGCTATATATTGTAAATAATTTGTGATACTATGTCATGATAATACTTATTACTAACTGACTAAGAGTTTATCTTCGTATTTTTCTCATTTCTGTTTTCTTATCTTTTACGTATATGTATGCACTGTTTTGTTTACTTTGCTGGTAGCTTGGTACCACCAAGTTGGAACTGAAATTAGTTCAGTAAGATCAGTGCCTTATCCAAGTAAATAAATAAATAAATATTTCTAAAGGCTAAATAGTACCTCCTTTTCTCCAAAGTGAGACTATCATAATATTAAAGATGACTATGCTTCTGTAAGGGAACCTGAACAAGCAGATGAAATATGCTGACCCTCTATGTTTGAACCACTATGGTTGTTTTGTCTTTACAGCTTGCAAAACACTATATGTTAAGGACTGTGACATTCAGTGTTTCTGTTATCCTGTTTTGATGAATAATCCAAATCATGCACACAATATTGTTGTAAAGGATCTTTAACTGAAATTAGTGCACATGCAAATTCTGAGAACCTTACTCATACTTAAATTTCTTACTGAGGAAAATACTTCATTAATTTGAAGATATAGCAAAAATCAAAAAAGCAGAAATTAAAACATACAGTTACTAATTTTTCTCACTTTTGCTTTTTTTTTTTTTTTTTTTTTTTGCTATGTGCTTGCTATATTTGGATTCAAGGAACTAGGCAGCTATGACCTCATTTGAATATTATTTGAATGGCAGTTGAAACCACAGATACAGATGCCAGAAAAGCTGCCAGGTTTGTCATCTGTCAAATACATGCAAACTGGCTCAAGACTTTATTTTGTAATGAAAGTATGCTTAACCCCTTAAGGATATCAGCTATCACTTTAATTCTGGATTTAACAATTACAAGCTGAATGCATACCACAGGCAATGCAAACATGGGTATGAAGTAGATGAGAATTTGAAGGTCATGAGCAAGAACTGAACACAATCATGATAGCAATGTTTGTAGAGGAAGGCTAAGAGCACATTGTTGCTAAAGAAGGGCGTTGGTTATCACTGATTGTTATTCTTCCTCATTAACAAACCACGCTATGCAGCAAAGGGGGACATTTCATACTTGAAAGCAGAAATCCACTAATAAAATGATACACATGCACCTAAAACTAAACCCTTTTGTCTATTATCTGCATTTATCTTTCTTTTCTGGTGCAGTAGTATTAATACAAAAATAGTAGGAATGTGATATCAGAGCATTGTTATGCACTGCATATGCTGCCAAAGGAAAAATAGATTTTCTATGTGTCCTGGTTTATTGCAAGTGTTAAAAACATAGGAAAACACACTCACCAGACTCATTGGTCAAAACACATTGTAGCAGAAGACAAAACTGATATGTTATTCTTTCCTAGATTTGATCTGAGTGGTACAGTGGCAAGAAGAAAACAAGCAGGTAAATATCATCTATTGTAGTGCTAGCAGTCCAGGGCCAAATAAATAAATTAATTAAATAAATAAATAAACTAGAATGCCTAAGAATTGTTCCGGGGTTGAGAAGTGGACTAAATTATCTCACTGGAGAGTTCTGTTGCTGAAGGAGTGGCTGGAAGAAAGTTTGTATCATCACATCACCATCGCACAATTAGTGATGAAGGAAGAGTGCATTTGATGACATCTGATGACTTATGTTTATCATTTCATCTAAATCTAAATTTTGTTTTTCATATATTGAATAAAGTGCTGCAAAATAAATAAATACTTTCCATAAATAAAGGCCACCATTTACTAATTGAAATTCTCATTCAAGTGTTGCAATTCTAGTCCTTCAAATGTGAGGCTAAAACAAGTACACACTACTACATATAAATACAGATGTTCTCCCTTGCAGAAGGGCTATATATCCAATTAGTGTATCCATTTTCTGTAGTTAATATCCTGCAGCTGCTTTTCTCTATGCTTACCTGCTATTCTTCACCTGTCCCGTGGTCCCTTATGCATCAAACTTTACCCTGTTACGCACTTGGGTACCCGATTTCTTACATCAGCCATGCTTCCCATGAGACAGTACTTCTTTATTTTCAAGCTAAATAGTGACCCCTCCTGCACTTTTGTTACTTTCTTACAAAGTCCACATCTTCAGGGTCCCATCTCATGTCCCCATCACATTTTGCTCATTCTTTCTTCTTAGAAAATTCCATCCATCTATCCATCCATCTGATTCTTCTGTTATTCTCCCCCAGAGCTCTCCAATATTGTAATTATCCTTTCCCTATAAGGCTTCTACAAATGTATGCAGTATTTCATTTGTAGCCACATGACCATTGACAGCAGAGTGGAAGAATTACCTCCTTGTCCTGTGAATGAATCTGAACATCCTGTTAGCAATGGATGCTTATGTTTTGCTCTGTATTTGCTAGTCCACTTATGCTGTTCTTACCATAGACAGGTCTTTCTTCTGATCTGTATGCTTCAGTGACATTTCCAAGGCAGAATATTGACATAGATTATTGTGTTATAGATGCAGCACTCTGCCTGTATCTGCTCTGAATCTTAACTGCCACCTGTCTCGTCATCTGGTCAGTTTGCTTATATCCCTTCTTAGTGTCATGCCTCCTTTAGCCTCCTTAGCCACCAGCTTGGTGTCATCCTCAAAAAAGGCTGGCCCTATGCATGATGCTATCTGCTATGTCTTATAGGTTCATAGGTAGGAAGTTACTAGGCTGATGGCCGTAGGGGCTTTACAAGCCTAGCCATGTAAAAACTCTGAGTACTGTAGTTAACCATAGTTCAATGGTCGTTGTCTGCAGAGTGATACTATGATCAGCACCGAATGCCCCCTATCCATGAGAGCCATAGCTGTCACTCTCAGGTGAATTTGTGGTTGCCCATCCAGTTGTCATGGCTACACTTAAATAGGGTCATTGAGGAGTTCTGCTTCACATGAAATGGGAGCTTATTCCAGAGGAGTGGCAATCTCTGGGAGATGTCTGTCTCTTGTGCAAATTCTATTAATGTCGCAGGCCAGGTTGAGCTCTCTGGAGCAAGTGACTCTTGTCCCATTTGATTTGCGGATATGCATTTCCATTAGGACAGAGCCAGAGACTACTTTGTAACCCAGGCACAGGTCAGCTTTCATCAGCCTGTACGATACAGAGTACAGTGATGGGGCTTTCAGTCTTTCCATGTAGGTCATGTCTTGGAGGCCCTAAAGTCTCTTGGTTAGAAACTCCAGCTGCTACAGGAGGCTGGTGAGGTACATACAGAAGGGAGCATTGTACTCAATCAGTGTCCAATAAGGGCTAAATACAGTGGAGTAATGATCTCCCTGGTCTTGGATGTGATGCCCTTATTTATGAAATGGGTAGTGCAGAAGCCTTTCCTTACTAATGTGGACACATGTTGATCAAAGTTTAGATTGCTATCTTCCTGCATTCCCAAGTCATGCACCACTGTTTGAGCTTAGAGTGGTGCTGTCTATGTCATAACTAGCAGGAGCTACTTCTCTGCCAAAGGGGATAATGAGGCATTTTTTTTTGTATTTAGTTTCAGTCCATGGCCCTGGCACCAATTGTTTGTCTGTGTCAGTCCGTTCTGTAATTTGATGACGTCATTGGGGACTCTATGACTGCTCCCAGTTTACAGTTGTCTGCAGACTTAGTAAGCTACATGCTTTTGATTGGACTTCAGAAAAATAAATTCCAAACAGTAGAGGGCCCAGTACAGATCCTTGTGGTACACCACTGGTAACTAGTCTACTGGTGGAGGCGGATTCCCCAACTTTAACAGTGTGCTTTCTATCTGTGAGCCAGTTTTCTACCCACCAAGTGATGAATGGGTTAACACCCAGCTGGAAGAGTTTCTCAATGATCCCTGAGTGGGGAATTGTGTCAAACGCATTGGCTAAATCAAGATAGGTGGCTTGTACTGCTTTCCCTCATCCAGGGCTTTTGTGACTTTCTCAAAGAAGTTCATTATGTTTAATAAGCAAAATATAACCTTGATGAAACCAAACTGGGTTGGGTCAAGAATTTGAAGGTTACCTATGTCCTGCTTGATAAGGTCCATGATGATTCTTTCCATGGCCTTGTAGATAAGGCTGGTCATGCTAATGGGTCTATAGTTGTGTGCAGCCTGGGATGTTATCTGGTACCATAGAGGCCATATTTTTGGCCTTGGAGAGTTCTTGAATAACATGTTCTTTGGAGATAAATGGTAAGAGGACCGGTGTCAGTAATGCTATGGGGTATGGCTGGTGGGGACAGGGGGTAAAACTGTCACCAGATCTGTCAGCCAGCAGGTTGGCAATTTCTTCAGGTTCTGTGTGAGTGGTGCTGTCCACTATAAGTTCGGCACATAGCTGGGTATTCCCTTTGAGGTTTTGGAAAGAATGCCTTATGGTTGTCTTTAGCTATAGATGCCAGTCAAGTCTCTTAACTTGTTTTGGAGGACTTTACAAGGTTTATGATTTGCTTGTTTAGGCTGTGTAGGGTAGTCTTTCTTTGCTGAGTATGTTCCTTCTTGTTCTTAGATATCATTTCTTTTCATTTGTTGTATAACTTAATATTTGCAGTCCACCAAGGTGGCTTGTTTTTGCAAGAGGACCTGGTTTTAGTCCTGTCAGGTACAGCTGAGTCAATACATTTGCTTAAGTTAATACCGGTATTCTGATGAAGTCTGTTTGGTCTGTTTCAGATGAAAACATTGATTAAAGTTTTGGTAAGCTAAATCAGTGTTGTCCTCTCTTGCCGTTGGTTCTTGGCCAGTGTGATTTTTGGTTCAGATTTGCTTAAGTGGCTATATAGGGTGTTTGTGTACTTCTCCACATAGGAGTCACTGTTGCCTGTGTTTGCTGGGGCTTTGAAACTATTTATACCATTGTTTAGAAGGTGATAGTTTGCTTTGGAGAAATTTATTATTTGTTTTTGCTCCTGTATCAGGTCTGACCTTTACTTCAAATGAGACAGATTTATGGTCTGACTTAACTAGGGAAGGAAGCACACTGGGGGTAGTGCAGTAGCCCCCAGGTTGGTAAGTACTAGGTCTAGGATATTTGAGCCCTTTGTTGGGGTGCATACTACCTGTTCCAGTGCATTTGAGTTAACAAATTCCAGGCACCTCAGTGCAACTGTGTTTTTGTGCTTGTGTAAGCCACCCAATAGATGGATGGGTAGTTAAAGTCTCCAATGACCAAGGTATTTGGCTGTATACTGAGTGATTCAAGCAAGTCCAGGTAGGTATAGTGTTTCTCCTGGTTAATGGTGGTGCACCTGTAGCTAGCTATGATGTAGTAGGGTGTCTTACCTATAGTTATTTGAACCTGGTGGAGCTCAAAAGAGTCATACTGTTTTACCAGTCATGATGTGTGTCTGGATTTAATGAAAATGGATACACCTCCTCCTTTGGTTCTTTCACACTCGTTTTCAGGTCTGAACATGTGGAAAGTATTGTAGCCCTGCATGGCCGGGGTACTCTCCACAGCCTTGAACCATGTCTCTGTGACTGCACAGATGTCAGCATTTTCCAAGGTGAGGAGTGCTTCCAAGGAGTGCAGCTTACTGTTTAGCCTCCTAGCATTAAGCATGACCTTGAGTTTGTCTCTAGAGTATTTTTCTACATTGCAAGGTTTGTTGTTTTGGCATAGCCTAAAAATGAATCTATGGAGAAGGCAAGCATCCTAGCCAATATCCTAAAGCCTTGAGGATACAGGTGAAGGCCATCTCTGGTGAAGCATCGAGGTCTGTTGACCATGTATTCCCAGGCTGACAAATACTGGATCCCCTTGTAGTGACACCAGAAGCTAAGCCAATTGTAAAAATCAATAATTTTTCATCTGTGCTGTGGGATCATCCTAGGTGAAGGCAGAATGCTGCTTAGGGCTAGGGACATAACTGCCTGGAATACATAATCAGAGAGCTTGATCATGTCTTTCTTCATATAGTCCAGAGAGGAAGTTATTCACTCCAACATATACTATGACAAAGTCATAACGGTAATTGCTGCTGAGTGAATTGAGTGCGTGCATAACTTGACAGATCCTGGCACCTGACAGGCAGCTGACTGTGACCTTCTCCTTGTCCAGCCTGGTGAGAGGGACATCTGGGTGTCTCACTACTGAGTTGCCTATGAATAGGAAATTTGGCTTTGAAGTGTTTTGCCTTATGGGTTTGATTGCTGAGACACTGTTATACATTGCTATGTGTACTGGTGGATTCTGTTCTTGTACCAGTATGTGAGGGTTGTCTATGTTTGGGAGGTCTATGGTCTTTTGGCAAGCTCTTCGTGAGTACCTCCGTGTATGTGGGTTTATGTGTCCTAACTCTATCTTGTGCAAGAGGAGAGGTGTGCATGTGAGTTGACAACCTTTTTGATGTCTTGTTTATTGTTATGTGAGAGGACTGATTCAAGTTTCATGGTATAGTGACATCTCTAACATACTGTATTTGTTTGCTTTAAGAGTAGGTAGTTGTCAGTATATATAAGGCAATTGCTACATTCCCTCAGGATGCCCATGTCAATCAGGCTGGCTGGAGAAATGTTAGGAAACTGACTGTCCATAACAGCAGGTAATTCCTGATTTGTGGGAGGGCAAAAGATCAGCTTTTGCTTTGGGATTAATAAGGGTACTTAACACTATATAGGATTAGCAAAACTACATAGGATTATCAAAGAAAGTGGGATGA
Organism: Protopterus annectens; assembly: GCF_019279795.1. Classification (NCBI taxonomy): domain Eukaryota; kingdom Metazoa; phylum Chordata; order Ceratodontiformes; family Protopteridae; genus Protopterus; species Protopterus annectens. Next base: position 1,049,292,912 of record NC_056746.1, on the reverse strand, counting down.
CAGTTGACAGTTAGCTGAGCTGCCTGTAGTGCAGCAGTGCACAACTGAGTTGCTAGAAGGGCAGCAGAGAAGCCTGAAAGGTTTTCACTGAATGGTGTTCAGGTGAAAAATGTCATTCTTGGCATCTGCATCTATATAAGGCACCGCTAATCCCTGTTGCATGACACACAGCTATACCAAACTCTTAGCAGTTCTGATAAACTGAGTGCAAACCCACGCAAATGCGGTGCTTAAATACAAATTAATTTAAATAGTTGTAACACAATCTAGTAATAAAAAAGCCCCTCACAGAGCCTTTATTCCATCACTCTCCAACGCAGATGGGTCCTGAGCTACATACTTCTGCCACAAGGGTGCAGGGAGACCCTGTTAATATAAGATGGCTGGTTATAGTGGTCAAGTGATACCAAACAGTGAAGATTCAGCAAGTCTGAATCTAGTCTATGCTATTTATGGCAGATGAAGCAAAATATGCAAATGCAGAATAAATCAGTCACAGCAGCAAAAGCAGTATAAAATGAACCAACAGTTCACTAAAATACAGTACACAAGTGTAAAAAAGAGGCTTAAAGTCTACTTATTTGTTGAACATTTCAGTGAATGCCTTGGGATTCTCTTAAATGCACTTCAGATCTCTGGCTACGAATGCCAAACTCTGAGCAGTTCTGGGAAACTGAGCTCAAACCCGTGCAAATGCAGTGTTTAAATACAAGCAAATTTAAACAGTTTTAACACAATCTACCAATAGAAACTGCTCACAGAGCCCTTATTCCGGCAATCTCCAACTCAGATGGGTCATGAGCTACACACATCTGCCACAAGGATGCAGGGGGCTCTCTTAATGTAAGATGGATGGTTTTAGTGTTCAAGTGATACCAAATAGTCTGGATTCCTAGACTGTCTGTGGCAGACATATGGAAAAGCATTGCATCCAGGTCCAACCCCTGCAACACATCCGTATATACCCTTCTGTTCCAAGACAAACTGCTTTCTAATCCCCCTCAACCCATGCAATCATCTTCTACCCACTGCACCATTTTCCCTACCTCTGCCATTAACTCTTACTCAGAAACCTTCTCTGTGGTTTGGGTTTTGAGATGAAATGCCTTGCTAAATTCAAGGCTGATCACTTCAGCTGAGTTGCCCTTGGTACTACTCTGTTAGAAATGCTGTGTGAGCAAACTGGATGTAAGGAACTTATTTTTTTAGCTGGGATATAGAATCAGAACTGCCTAGACATAGTAAGGCCTTGCTGAGTTTAATTTTGATGGCTGCTAAAAAAGGAATTACTAGTAAAATGGAAATGAAAACGTAAACCAACCATCCTAGAAGTAGCGAATATAGTAACAGCGACAAAAGAACTGGAAGTAAGATCTTTAGAAAACGGCAGGAGCAAACTACACAGAAAGAAATGGGAAGTGTGGGAACAATACATGCAAAATACTGTTTTGGAAGAGAAATGAGGTTTAAGGGAAGGCAAGAACTGAATGAGTTATGTAATGTTTAATTGATAATGATTGTATAGAAGATTATATGTGATGTATAATGTTTGCAACTGAAAATATATCAACAGAGTTTGTTTTCACGTATATAAATGTATGATTCACTATGTCATGGGTGATAATTCAATAAAGATGTTTCTTGTTTAAAAGAAATGCAAATTTGTACCTTAAAGTTGACTGCCCTCCAGAAAATCCACAAACTATCCTCCAATATCATTTCTGTTACTGTTTCTGCTTCTGAAATCAGACTTGCTGTTTAGTCATTTAGTTGAATCTAAATCTTTGTGTGCTCAAGAACTTTCTTTAGGCTCTTGCCAATTTGTATTCATTGTGTCAGTAATGTGAGATCAGGTTTATTGGCTTGTAATTACAAGGGATAGTCTTGCCATCCTTTCCATAGAGTAGTATTGCATTAGCTCTTTTTTCATTAATTCAGTATATCTTTCCAAGCTGGCAATCTGTTGAAAATCTCCATTAGGGAATTTTCAGATTGCGACTATATTTCAAGGGCTTTTGATGATTCATTTCTTCTCTTGCCTGAGTTTGTTTCTCTTAACCTTGTTCACTCATTTTCTAACCCCTTTGATATCAGTCATTTCTCCTTTTCTCCTTCTTTCTCCGTCTGTTCATTCCAAGCCAGAGTAGAATTTTCCCCTTTGCTGGTTCATAAGAATCAATGAGGTCATACAGGAATTTGGCTTGTTTATGGTCTTCTATTAAGCTTCTCCATCCCTCCTACACTTGGTCAGTTTGACCAGCTTCATCACAGTCCTTTTCTCCCACAGCTAAGTATCTAAAGAACCTCATATCTTCCTATTTTACCCCTTGTTGTCAGTTTCCTGGCTTTGATGTACTGCTTTCTTTCAGTTTTGCCCCCCTCCTGTTTCCATATTTTCTATGCCCTAGAATGATTGAAAATTCTGTTAAGCCACAGTGATAGTCTTCCTTTTCTCAGTTACTTATTTCTCTTAACTATTTCTCATTGATATATAATTGTATTTCTGACCCTTACCCACAGCTAGTTCCACCCAGTATTGCTTGTCAGTCTGCCAGCTCAGTGTTTATCATTTTTCTATCCTTTAGTTACCTAGCCCCTATTGTTTTACTGTTGTGTTTTACTGTGCAACCCCTTCTCCCTGCCTTACAGTTTGTCTGGGACCATCTTATTTCCACTTCCCTTACTCTTTTAGACTTGTTCAGCATAATGTCCAGGACTGTGTTATTTCTAGTGAAATGTTGTATGAGATGGGCAGATTCTTTTCTGTTAGCCCTAACCTCTTTATCCCTTGTGGCAGTCTTGGACAAGCAGAAATCCCACAATGATGAACCAATAGCATTTGTGCATTTCTGCACATGGGCCTACTGCCCAACTACAATGCTCATCCTCAGCTCTTTTTGCTTTCACTGTACATCTAACTTCATCAAGGGCTGAGACTACATTGACCAGACCTGTCTTTCTCTACTCAAGATGGGCGAGCTGGCATCATCCACTCACTGTTGTCCTTCCTAGCTGACAATCCATTGCATGGGCTGCAGGGTTTCGTTTTATTGTCCTTTTCCACCTCAGATGCCAGGGACCCAGTCCTCTTCTAATGGATTTTGAAACACCATTACCAATATCCTTTCCTTTCCATTCCATGCCTTCATCTTTGCTTTCATTGTATCACTGTCTTTACATGTGGCATCTGACAGCTAATAGGAAGTATTCAGTTGCCGTTTTTTTTCCTCCTTCCCCCTGTGTTCTGACTGCCAATGCGCAAATATTGGATAGTTTGTTTTTTTTTGTGACTGTTCATGCTATGCCATTCTTGCTAACCCAGGCACAACTTTTATTCCCTTTCCTTTTGTTTAGTGCAACCCCACTAATGTTCTTCATCTTCCCATCCTATTTACATATATTGTAACCAGCAGCTACTATATCCCATCCCATCTTTCCACAAGACTAGATTTATGTTATTCCTGATATGTCTAGCTCCCTAACTTATTTTACAGTCTGTAGCTCAGTTATTGTGCTTGCCAAGCTACTAGGACTGTGCAGTACTTCATAGGCCCCTTCCTGTCTCCCTTTCTAGCACTTCCTGATATTCCTTTACTTCATTGTCCCAGTGTATCAGGATCTTTTCTTCAGATGCTCCTTCATTCAGCCACTCCAACATCTGCCTCATTCTAAAGATATAATTAAAGTTATGCATCTTCGTAGTCTAGATTTCTGCAAGGCTCCCCATTCCTAGTTGAGGTGCAGTGTGCCCTTAACATAAGACATCCTTGCTAAACCATGCCCCCATATCCCACTAATACTTATAGGTTTATAGGTTCATACTAGGCTATCTGCCCTAGGGCATTTATAAGCCTAGCCAGAGTGTGTTTGGCTTTCGCCCCCCTTTTTAAATTAATTTTGCTATGCCCTTTTTCGAGGTTAGTCTACTGTGCCTCTGTCTAACAGTGACACAGAAGTGATATCCGGGGTAAACCTACGATCTCCCATCCACTCATCAAGATTCCTCTTGAAGAGAGTCAATGAGGGACTCTGCCTAACCTGGACTGGGATTTTATTCCAGAGTGAAGGGAGCCTCTGGGTTATGAATCTGTCCCTCCAGCATGTCCTATTTATTTCAGTGCTGAGGTTCAAGTCTCTCGAGCGCATAGCTCGATGGGATTTGGATTTTCTGAGGTGCAGCATGTCCATTAATTCTGGGTTGGACATGGCTTTATACGTCAGGCACAGATCACCTCTGAGCAGGCGGTATGCCACTGAGTAGAGCTGGAGTTTCTTTAACCGGGCAGCATATGGCATCTGTTTGAGCCCTTTGATCCTCTTGGTGAGGTACTTTTGGGGTCTTTCCAGTTGCTGCAGGTGTCTGGTAAGGTACATCCCAAAAGGGGCATTGTACTCAATTATGGGCCTGATGAGGGATGAGTAAAGAGGCACGATGACCTCCTCTGATCTAGATGTGAATCCCTTCATGATTAGGTGGGCTATATAAAATGTTTTTCTAACCACTTTGGCCACGTGGTTGTCAAATGAGAGATTGCTATCAACTTGGGTCCCCAGGTCCCTAATTACTTCTTCTGTACTTAATGGATTACCACCCATGTGGTAATTTGTGGGCACTTTGTTTTTGCCAAAGGGGATGACTATACACTTTTTGGCGTTTAGCTTGAGGCCATGGCTCTGGCACCAGTTGTCTGTTTCTATGAGGCCCTTTTGGAGGATGCTTGTGTCGGCTGGAGAGTCGATTATGGCGCCCAGTTTGCAGTCATCTGCGAACTTGGTCAGCCACAGTCCTTCCGTGTTGGCCTGTACCTCCGAGGAATATATACCGAACAAGAGAGGTCCCAGGACTGAGCCTTGTGGGATGCCACTTGTAACTGGTTTGGAGTCTGACATGGCTCCAGCAATTCTAACCATGTGGGTTCTGTCCTTGAGCCAGTTTGCAACCCATCTAGTGACATAGGGGTTTATATTTAAGCTGGGGAGCTTATCTATAATGCCCGAGTGGGGTGTTGTATCAAAGGCTTTTGCGAGGTCCAGGTAGGCTGTGTGGACCACCTTCCCCTCGTCAATTGCCTTGGTGACTGTTTCAAAGAAATCGACCAGGTTTAAGAGGCAGGATCTGCCCTTAACAAAGCCGAACTGGGTAGGATCCAGTGTCTGTAGGTCCCTAATATCTTTATTTATGAGGTCTATGATGATCCTTTCCATAGCTTTGCAGACCAAGCTAGTCAGGCATATGGGGCGATAGTTTCCAGGATCCGTTGAGGCACCACCTTTGTGGAGAGGGACCACTGTTACTGTACGCCACTCTTTAGGTACATATCCTCTAGTAAGGCTGAGATTGAACAGTAGTTTTATGTTTGGGTTTAGCTCTTCTTGGAGTTCATGTAGGACGCAGCCCGGGACACCGTCTGGTCCTATTGATGCTGTGTTTTCTGCTTTGGAGAGGGTGGCTCTTACCTGAGCATCTGAGATGTCAGGGGGGCAGCACTCTGCTGGGATAGATATTTGCCCTTTTGATGGGGGGGGGAGTCTGCGCTGAACCTGTCAGCTAGAATGTTGGCAATGTCTGTGGGTTTGGTGTATTTTTTGTCATTTTGGACTAATTCTGAGCATATCTGGGAATTCCCACCCAGGTTCCTAACATAACTAAAGAAAGCCTTGTGATTGTCCTTAGTGTCCTGTGCAATTTTTCTCTCGAAGCTGGCCTTAGATGATTTTATGAGTGCCCATAGTTTTTTGCTAATACTGATCAGAGATGCCTTCCCTTTTTGGGATTTTACTCTATCATGTAGTAGCTTCCTCCTTCTATTGTATAGTTTGTTTATGGCTGGGGTCCACCAGACAGGACATCTGCCTTTGGAGGATTGGGTCTTGGTTTTGTTTGGGATTGTATGATCCATGCATTCCTGAAGGTGTTCATAGAAAGCGTTTATAAAGGATTCTGCGGTCTGGGCCATATTTTCCGCAGGCCCGGGGACTTTGAAGGATTCCACCTCGGTTTTGAGGAGTGTGAAATTTGCTTTAGAGAAGTTTTTCACTGTGGTTTTCTGGGCAGGTGGTGGGGTCGGGATGTGAATATCCAGTGAGATTAGTTTATGGTCTGATCTTACCAGTGAGGGATACACTTCTGGTCTGGAGCATAGAGTCCCCATGTTGGTGATGATCAGGTCCAGTATGTTTTCCCCTCTTGTGGGAGTGGTAACAAGTTGTTCCATAGCATTTGAGTTTATAAATTCTAGGAACCTTTGGGCTAGGGTGTTGGAGCTAGAGTAATGCTCCCAGTCTATGTTTGGGTAGTTGAAGTCGCCCAATATAATGGTGTTTGGAGAGACCTTCATATTTTCCAGTGTTCTCAGGAAGGCTGAGTGGGGTTCCTGGGTTTGGGAGGGTGGTCTGTAGCAGGCTATAAACTGGAAGGCAGTTTTACCTACTGTTAGTTGCACATGGATAGTCTCTGATGCTTCGTGCTGTGCCACCAACCTGGAGGTGTGGGTATCTTTGACGAATATTGATACTCCCCCTCCTTTTTTGGTTCGGTCCAAGTTTTGGGACTGAAAAGCATGGTATGAGTTATAACCTGGTAGTGCTGGGGTGCTCTCAGGGGCCTTGAACCAGGTTTCTGTTACTGCACAGATATCGATATTCTCCATGTTAAGGAGAGTTTCGAGTGTTTGCATCTTGAGGTTTAGACTTCTGGCGTTGAATAGCATTGCTCTTAGTTTCTTATCACTTGTGATACCTATGGAGGTGGGTTTGTCTTTTGAGCTTTGCCTAAAAAAGCACTATGGGGGTAGGAAGAGCCTTTGCCAATATTACTTACCCTTCTTCAATTGTCGGTATCACTAAGGTTATGCTCCCCAGCTGTCTGTATTTCCCTACAGCCTTTCTGGCTTTCCTCTAGTCTATACTAACTGCGCTTCCTATAAAGGCAGGTGTGCTTACATCTGCCAAGACAAGTGGATGCTCTCTGCTAGTGCTGAGTCTGTCACTATCTGATTTGGGTTCTGAAGAGCTACTACAAGGACCATTTTACAGGTACCAAACTTCTACTTTGTGTTCCCTGTATGATTTCTTTTAATAGTATGTGAAAGTTATTCCAAAGTCCTGAAATGCATTATGTAATGTTTTCTTTTATAATTGATATTTGGTTTTAATTTTAAGTTCCCTGATTCAATGCTACCTCAGCAGTGTTGTGTTATAAAGCCTAGAGTTTCAGATACAACCAGAACAGGCATAGATAAAGGTAACCTATTTGTAACCTACAAGAAACAACATATAATTGTAATTCCTGAATACTTTATGAACAGTTTTGCAATCTAATGATTTCTCTTTCAGAAATCTTTGCATATTTCAAAGCATAAAAATGAAGTCTATAACTGAAGCTAGAACAGTAAAAATGACTGTAGATAAAATAACAGCTCTGTATAAAGCCTAGTTTCTAGTATTGATTTAATATAGTGCATATCCCAAGGAATACTCACCAAATTAGTTTTTCTAGTTGTACATGTTGATACAAATGAAGTACATTATATGAAATGCTACTCCAATAAGCATTAGACAAGTATCCTGAGTATAAATTTAACTCTGATACCCAAACTTGCTTCAACATCAGTCTGAAATTATGCGGAAGATATGGTCGAGCAGGTAATACAGTAGAGTAAGTGGAAGTAACTTTTTAAAGCTTTTTCATTACACACTGATTATGCGTCATGTTCTGACACATTGCGTAACTTCATTCTTAGTAGGTAATGTTATTTTGTGATGCATTGGTAAGGATTTATTTTTCATTTTTGATGCTCATTCATTTGCATAGAAGCTGGAAAATATTGTCCTGTTACTCTACTGTCTACATGCTTTGCTGTGCTGATGTTACATATTCATAAATTCTAATGTATCTGTGGAAAAGAATATTTATTTATTTGTTTATCTATCTATCTATCTATCTATCTATCTATCTATCTATCTATCTATCTATCTATCTATCTATCTATCTGTCTGTCTATCTATCTATCTATCTATCTATCTATCTATCTATCTATCTATCTATCTATCTATTTGTCTTTGTTGACCAGGAAAGTCCAAATGGGCAAAGGCCATTTTTAGCGGAGGCCACAGGAGAAAAGCACCACCACAGTACATTTAGATTAACAAGTGAATTTCAGACAGTTCTCAGAAAAGCAGCAGTTACATTTCTCATGAAACAAACATAATTACAAGAGAGGTATATACAGTAAACTATTTACATCAACAATTATATGTCTGTACAGTTGTTCCAGCTATAAAATCTTGCAGAAGTAAATGGATTGATACTGCAGAAGAGAAACATTATTGAAAAGTTTATTGTTCTTTCATTTCAGTAAAGAAAGGTTTGCAAAGAGTTCAAGATAAGTAATGAAGTTAGTTATAAAATTATGTAAAAAGGGAGATTTTAGTATTATATAAGTCTGTAAAGAGTTTGAAAGATATATTGAAGAAAGTTATAAAATAATGTAGGAGGGGATGAAAGATATTAGTGCTGTACAGGAGGATAGTGGTAATAGCAGGTCTACTTTTAAATTTCAAAGTTTCAAAACTTCAAATTTCATATGGTCGAGACCATAAGATTGAAGTTTTGAAACTTTGACCTTTTTAAATGGAAATCGCTGTACAGCACAGAATGGTAAATTTACAATTTTCCTCACTGTAGTGCAATTTCAGAGTTGGTATATTTAATGAGCAGGGGGGCATAGAGGGTACAGGGGGGGGCTTGCCTCCCTGCAAAAACATAAAAAAAAGATTTTTTTTTGTTTTTATTATTTTTTTTATTTACATTTCAAAGTTTCAAAACTTTAATCTCATGGTCTCAACCATTAGAAATTTGAAGTTTTGAAACACTGAGATTTAAAAGTAGACCCGTAATAGCATATTACAGAGAGCATGGTATAGGATTGTTTCTATTTAGGCTGCCTATTCCAAATTGGTGTGTCTAGAAGGTGTATAACTTAGTTATACAGAAAATACATGATAAGGGTAGAGCGGTTGATGGGGGCAGTTAGAAAAAGAGCAAGATGAGAAGTGTTGTTTGGGGGGTGAAAACTGCAGGAAGGAAAGTTGTTAGGTATGTAATAATTCAAGTAGAGGAGGGCAAAAAGTTTGTGATATAAGAATCTTGTGCTTTTACTAGAGGTCTCAACCAGGTGATGAACATGTGCATGACTAAGACTGGGTAAGGTATTGTTTGAGCTGGATTTTATAGCTTGGAAGTTTGCTAGTCATTTTTACTTGTGTAGGGATAGTGTTCCAGAGCTTGCAGATATAACGGGAGTATAGAGAGTCCCCCCAATCAATTATTTGCCTTAGTAGTGCTTAGTAGAAATTTATCACCAGGATGGAGTTCCCCTTGTGGAAGTGTATGGCAATAATGTTTTTTAATGCAGAGCACTGTTCAGAAAAAAATATATCAGTTTGTATGCCATAACTAGCTGAGGGTATGTTATGTAGTTGTTAAGCTCTAGACAGTTTAACTGCTTTAAGGCTTGGCAGTGGTGAGCTCGGTGTGCAGTGCTGGTAGCAAATTTAGCCACTTTTTTTTTTATAATAGGAGGCTAGTTTGGACTTCAGTGTAGAGCTCAGGTGTGCAAGGACAGGTGAGGCATATAAGAGAGTTGGAAAAAATAGGATGAGGCTAGGGTTTTTCTTGCTGTCTGTAAGGAGCTGTTTTGCCATGTAAAGGGAGCCAAGTTTATGGTGGGTCATTTTAATTGTTTGAAGAATATTTTGATCAAGCTTAAGACTCATCTATTACAATGCCCAATAATTTAATTTGTGGTACTACCTCAATTTTAGCATTATTTGTTGATGTAACCAAGAAAGACTGTTTTAGATGGAGGTAATGTTTTGGGTGAAAAGTATCAGTTTTGTTTTACTGGGATTAAGGATTAGGTTTGAAATTTTCATCCAGGTTTCCATTGAAGAGAAAGACATTTGGGTGATTTCTTGTAGTCTGGATATTGTGGGGGCTCTACATATTGTACTATATTTGCTTGGTGTATGGCAGTGTGAAGCTTGTTTATAAAAATATTAACAAGAACAGGTCCTAGTATAAAGCCCTGAAGGACACCTGTGGTAACTGAAAGAGAGGAAGGAAGGTCCTGTTACCATTTGACTGCTTGTTGCCTTCCAGACAGATAAGTAAGGAACCATTTAAGGGAGGACAGAGAGAAACCTATAGAAGAGAACCTATAGAACCTATAGAAGAGAGTTCAGCAAGTAAATGTAGGGGTAAAAAACAGTGTCAAATATTTTGGATAAGTCTAGGAACACAGTTGACACTAGGTTACCATTGTTCCTGTGCTGGTGTATAGTGTTGGTGAAGTGAAGGAAGGCATTGGTTGTGCTGTGGTGGGGTCTGAAACCATGCTGTGTTTCTGAGGGCAGATTATTTGAATTTAGATTATGTAGAGGCTGTGCATGAATACATTTTTTCAAGTATTTTTGATGGGGGAGAGGATTGCAATGGGCCTGTAGTTATTAATTTCTATAGATGTGCTATCTTTGTGTAAAGGTATAATAATGGATTTTTTCCAGGTGGAAGGAACTTATTTTTCAGATATAGATCTATTTATCGTTATAGAGTCTGGAAAAGCAATTGGATCTGCTGCCATTTTAGGCAGTCTGAGGGGAGCTTGTCAGCAGCTAGGGTGGCTGGCTTTAGCTTATGTAGGAGTTTTTTAATGGTGGAGGTAAGCACTGGGCTGAAATCAAATAGCTGAGGTTATGTATCAGAGGCCGTTGGCACTGACAGGGTAGTGGAAGTGTTAATGTTTGTGAGGGACAATATTGTCTGTATAAAATAGTTGTTAAACTGTGTGGAAATCAAATCAGTATTATTGGTGGATGTAGGGGTGGGGTAGTAATTTGGCCTGGATGTAAAAGCTTGTTTATGGATGTAAAAGGTTGTTTATGGATGTCCAGAAGAGTTTTGGGTTGTTTTGGTGTTTACTTTGGATGTTATAATGTGCTTGCTTGTCATATTTTATTTGGTATTTTCTCCTATTTCTTAGTTGCCTGAAAAGTTGAAATGTATTTTGTGTTCTCTTTTTGAGCCACTCTTCCCAGGCTTTGTCATACTGTAGCATCAAATTCTTAGTTTCTTTTGTTAGCCATAGTACATAATTTAATTTGTGTCTTTTAGAACGTACTGGGCCAAGGCTATTTAGCATTTGTAGGAATATTTCATTGAAGTGAGAGACTAAGGGCATAGATTTTGGTATTTTACAGTTATATTATTGTAAGTATTTCATAAAAGTGTGTTTGTCAAAGTTTTTTGAGTTACAAACTTGGTTGTAAATTATATGCTTATCTTGGATATTGTAACTTCCAAGAGCATAAGTAGGTTGATGGCAACTTATGTTGTCTGGAAGACTACCAGCTACTCTCATTTTGTTGGGTATATTAGTAAGAATCCAGTCTAAGGTTGATTACCTACAAGTGCTTTTGTGGACTGTAGCAACTGATATAATTAACTGTGTAAAGCTGTACAGGTTTATGGAATTAATGGTTGTTGCTATTAATAATCTGCTAATCTACATTCCTGTCTCCTAGTATTATCATTTCATGTTGTATATGGTGGGATATCCAGCTTAGGATATTTTCCACAGTGGTAATGTTTTTACTTGGTAGGATATATATGACTGCCAAGCAAAGCATTTTCCTATTATTGATTTTAAGATGTGATACAAGGAGTTCGACATTACTAAACTGGGGTGTATCCTGTGCATATGTGGTTATATTTAGGGGATTCTTGTAGATGATGGCTATGCCACCTACCCACTTATTTTTCCTGTCAAGCCAAATTATACTGAAACCAGGTGGGTAATTTCATTGTCAATAATAGCTTTATTTGGCCACATTTCTATAACCATGATTATGTCTGGGGGATATGTGGCAATACAAGCATGTATGTCTTGGATTTTATTGCAAATACTTCTATGACTGATATTTAGGAAGAGAAGGCTGGAATTGGGGAATGGAATAGAAAAAGAGAATGGTTAATTTAATAGTTACAGCATTTTAACTGCTATCAGGGCAATCTGGGTACAGCACTTTAAGTAAACAAGTCAGAGAAGCAAATTGTAGGGCAGCTGTGAGTGGGTTATGTTCCAACTGTTTTGATGCAGATATAAGTAGGAGAAATTGTAGGGTTGGAGTTGTTATGTTTTAAATGTAGAGTTGGAGGAGTGAGAGGGAATTGGGGGTAGGGTAGGGAAATGAAGTGAGCCTGAGCATAGCAAGGATGAACAGAGTGTGGCCCAACTACTGAATTAACAAAATAACAGTATTGACAAAAACAATCAGTAAGCTTTGGCTATGGCAAAATGTAAGAAGGTTTCCAGAGATAACTGTATGAACTCAACAGTGTAAAATAGAAGCTGGGGGGGGGGGGGATTGCAGTGAGCAGTAAACAAGACCAGGATGAGTAAGCAGATATTTATATGTGTGATTAAATATTTAGCTGGTTAGCTGCAAGATACTGTAGTAAAGAAAGAAAAGGAAGCAGGAGTAGTCTGACAATGTATTCAAATAAATAGTTTGCCCTGTTTCAATGGGGGTGGGGTGAACAGAAGATGATGTCTCTGTTGCTCATTCTTCCCTCAACAACTTCTGTTTAGTTGCAGATATGTATGCAGTATGCTGCTCAATATACCACTGACATGTGCAGTCTACTGAACTTCTGTTCAGCACACCACACAGGCATTTTGCAGTGAAGTTTATTGACCACACCCTGATAAGACTGTGATTCTATTTATGAAATATGTTGCTCTTAGCATAGGTGCTGAGACATGTTTCACATACTATCCCATATGCAGAGCAACTGGGTTGTCATTTTCTGCCAACCTCGTAAAAAGCCTTAGCAATAGAAACTATATTTTAGGTTACATTATACTTACATGCTGGCAGAAGGTGATCATTAGCCTGTCAAATCTGTCCTTTAAGTGCATTTACCATTCTACTGCACCACCATTTCCTAACCTGTCTTAAGACCTCTTGAATGTTTCCATGAATTCCCGGCCCACCAGTTCTGGTAGTCTGTTTGATAGGACTACAACCTTCTCCATGAAGAAGTGCTTTCACAGTTCCTGGGAGTAGATGGCTGCTATAGGCTGAAGCCAGGTCTCCCTCTTCTCCCAGCTGCCCTTCCTGTCCTTATTGTCCCATTCCATGTCCCCACTGTCCCCACTGTCTGTTCTTGTCTCTAGATCTGATTTAGGTGAGACATATCTTACTGTAAGCAGAATTTATGACTTACAGTCAGTGTAAGCAAATTGTTTCATTGTACAACCCTACTTATATATTTTAACCCTAACCCTAAAGTTAAATCTAACTTTGTACGGAGCTGTGGCCCTAACGCTATCACTATGCAGACAACCCATTTTCAAATTACTTTATTGCTGGGATTCCTCTGTTCAGTTTTATGGATAACTCTTCAGTTAGTTAGCATACACTCACTGGAGGACTGAATCAGATGGAAAGTGAAAAAAGACTAAGCTTGATGAAGGGATGCACTTACATTTATTCTATCATTTTGTGAGTTTTTTCTGCTCAGGTGGCACTATGAACTTCTCTTTATCTTTATGTCAGTATGGCAGCATGTGTATTCCATCCAGCTCCTTGTCAGAAGCCCAAAACAACAGTCTTTTGAACAATGTGTTGATTTAAACTAATGGCAGCAAGTGTATGACAGTGCTTTTGCTGGACCCCCAAATTCAATGCAGTGAAGTCTGGGGTTGATGCACCTTGTGAGCAAGGGAAAACCCTGACTACAGAGGCCTCATTAAGGCAAAGTACATTTCAGGTAAGTGCAAATGTTTAACCACTAGGCTTTTATGCTATCATCTACATATGCACTCCATCTGGAAGGATGAAAAAAAAAAAGTAATTCTGCTTATGTGAACTTATCCAGACTGCCAACACTGGGATTTTGCTTACAACCATGCTACCAGCCTGCTAGCCCATCTCAGGGTGGGTGTCTAAGAAATCATGAGTCATGAAGTTGTGCTCCATCAGCAACAGTAGCTGGAAAGGACTGCAGTCATCACTACTATTTCTCCTGTACGCAGATGTCCTAGAGGTTGCATGTACACATCCTGTTCTTTCAGTGTCATTGAACGTTATACCAGTATACATATATTAAGGTGGAGAGGTAAAGAACAAATATCTATTCATGCTCTTGATCATTAATGATAGTCTCAGTATCCCACAGTCTCCCTTAAGCAGTTTAATGCTGCCTAAAGTATTTAGCTCAAGTGCAATGGAAACTAAGAGTGCTAGAGAACAAAATGCATACAATTTTCTCTGAGGTGGTAAGTCAGAGTGGAATGAGCGAACAATAAAATCACTCACATATATAAGTTAAAGCTATGCAATAATGCAGTAATCATTAGGGTTTCTGCAAGAGATCACATTGAAAGCTATAACAGCTTCTGTAGCTACTGTCCATTTTATATAACGGCTAATATTTGATGTTAATTTAGGTAAGAACAGGAATTCCCTGCTCTCCCTGACACACCAAGCTGTCCTGTCATTTCAACACTGCTAATTTAGGTAAGGACTGAAACATATTAAATTTTGATGTGAAGTGGAGGATGGTTTCTGTAGTAAGCAGTTGAAAAACGGTGTGTCAAAAGTCACCTTCCTGTTGACTTATGTGGCAGAAAAATATTTTCAATTAAATCTGTAACTTCACACCTCACTGTCGTGGTAATTTCTAAGCGTCAACTGCTTAAAAAAAAAAGTGTGAAAACCTTCATATACTTTCTCTGCAGACAGTGACATATGTCAGCGGTCATTGCAGCTGCTATGATGGATAACAAATAAGTGATCTCAGTTTTGGAAAAGTTTTTGCTGTTTGAAATTAAATGCAATTTCTGCTGTCTTCTACTTAAACAGAATGATAAATGAAATAAAATATCCCAGATGGGGGAAGGAGACAGAGGAGAGTGCCAGGTGAGTAGCAGAGACTAACTACTTAGGAGTCAAAGTGAAGAAAACCAGTAGGAAATTGAGGACTTCCTTGTGCAAAAAAAAAGTGGTGACCACAAGTGTGTGAGGATTACTGAAGAGCTATGGTAGGTGGTTGGAAAAAGCAGAAACAATATCAGACAGGATTGATGTAGTGAGAATAATGAGCCAAATTGCCTTAACATATCATGAGATATCTCAGCCAACACAGATTAAGAGAAGTTGAAGAAGGTTGCAGGAAAAAAAAAAGACTGTTATGCTGAAGTGAGCTTACATGGGGCAGGGACACAATGTCTCTGAGGTGAACAGAGCAAAGCAGACAACGTATACAATAATTAATTCACCATACAGTAGTAAAAGCAGAAATGCACTGGTTAAGGAGAAAGACAACAGAGAAATGGAATGGAGACATAGGAGGGTATATTTTTATTTATCATTTGTTGACCAGGAAAGTCCGACTAAGAGAGAGCCTATTTTCAGTGAAGACCAGGGGAGAAATGCTCCAGACACGTGTTTGGAATGTGGGAAGAAACCCAAACAAACATAGGAAGGACATGCAGACTCCACACAGAAGGCATCCCAGATGAGAATTGAACCAGAAAACCTCTTACTGTGAGGCGACAACGTTAACTGCTGCACCACTGTGCCTCACGTAATTCCTAATTCCTCTCCCTCTGTCCTCGGATGTGCTCAACTAGCCACCCTAGAAGGTGTTTGATGTTTCCAGTGCTTGCATCTAGTTGCCATTATTACTTAGCAGTGACCGGCCTCTGCTCCTCATGACAGCAGACCCCTTATCCATACTATTCAGGAGGGGAGGCTTCACTCATTCCAATCCTGAAAGGCAGATACAGAGGACACTAGTGACTCCTCCAGGTCACCTCAGGTGGAGGCTCCTTTAACCCCCAATGAGAAGGAGACCCGGTGGCTAGGGATGACCTAGACCAGACATAGCAGTTGGCAGAAAACAAGGTGATCTGAGCTGCTGCTCCTCCTCCTCTCCTCTCCAAATGGAACAAAATAGGAAAATATCATCAGATGACAATAACACCAATGCACATGTAAAGTGGACTGCCAAACAATGTAAAAGCACTCTGCCTGCTACCTGGAGATGAGTTCCCTTGTTCTGCAGCAGATAGCTGTGTTTGTTTGCCATTCCTCAATGACTGAAAAAAAAATGTACATATTGTTAAGTTTACAAGAGTTGTGATAACAGAATGCAATGGTACTGAAAAAAATGCTTATAATACATCTCCTTCCTGAATCTCTGCTTCCTATTGGTGATAGGATAGCACCACATCAGGTTAATGTGGTAATGTTGCATTGCTCACAAGAATGGGTGATACCAGTGCCATCAGTCATCATTCATGTCAGCTCATTTCAGGCATCCACTTTCAGCAATGGGCAATTGCAGTTGCCCAGGTAAAGCTCCCTGAAGCTCTTTTGCAGAAAGCATAGGAAATCCCTTTTGTCCCTGACACACCTTGCTGGATCCCTGCGTTCCCATTTTCTGAGGTAGCCATGCCAACGAAAACAAGTCCACCCAAGGAGTAGAATCACAGCCCCTTGTGCATGGATTGTGATTTGTTAAAATTGTGTCACTCAGTGTAACTCAGCACCACTAGGACATGGCTGTGACACTGCAATACAGAGCTATAGATGTACACATACCATGTACACAAGTATATAGGTCATATGCTTCATGTTTACTTTGATGAATACAGCTCACACCGATGTATAGGTAGCACAATGCACACTGAATGTCAGTAATT
Organism: Protopterus annectens; assembly: GCF_019279795.1. Lineage (NCBI taxonomy): Eukaryota > Metazoa > Chordata > Ceratodontiformes > Protopteridae > Protopterus > Protopterus annectens. The sequence goes on along the minus strand of NC_056746.1, from coordinate 1,049,276,140 downwards.
CACAGGCAGTAGCACTAATTGGCTTCACCAGCATGACTGCTGTGCTAAATACCTCATGTTAGCATCATATAAAACGTTGGTATCACTTTGCACAACACCTGTTGCAACCATATAACTTCAGACCTGAGGAAATTCACTAAAGCCTCTGTAAACATGGACCTTTTCAAAGTTAAAGTCTTTCCTGGTAAATTGATTCAGAAACAACAAACCCTGTAATGGATGTCAGTGATAATGAGGCAGATGTGGTTGTTTATGTGCCTCTGGAAACTCATGGCACTGGCATGGCACTGAACCATCTGGCTGAGGCTGGGGTGGGAAGGTTCGGACCTTTAACACAGGAAGGCATGGCAGGACATGCCACAAGGTGTGTGGGGTAACAGGATCATATGCTGAGGCATAGTGAGAGAAAATAAATGAGGAAGTTTGGCAATAGCACAAACAGTAGCTGATATCCAGGTTCATAAAGGGGAGGAGGCTGTCACCATAATAACGTGCATCCAACATCATATCATTCATACCCAGTCACTGACATATTTGCCCATACTTGTACAGGTACTGGCATGACCACCCAAGGGACATAATGCTTTGACATGTTCAAATACCTGAAGAATGAAGTACTGCAGAAAGCCCTGTGCACACATGGCATTCTTCTTATGGGCAAAGGCACTACAGAAGCAGATTTAGTAGGAACTGGTACAGAATGTGAAGGCTGAGGGTGGCCATAATATATCTCTACAACAGGTGAGAGTAAGGGTCACTCATATAATACTCCATCCTAAGGAAAAAACATGGGACATTGTGATAGACAGGTAGACCACAGGGGTAGACCACCAACACAGAAGCATCTCACTGAGGTCTCTGAGTTCTGATGTCACTTGCCAGTCTGGAAGACCAGCTCCTCATATTAGGAGGTGACTTGGATATAGGAGGCAGACTGGCAACAACCACTTGTGCACGTGGAATAACACAAGTAGTAATGCCCGTTATAGTACCCAAGAGTACATTCCCCTGTATGTTCAAAGTGCAGGATTCTCCAAGACCCATCTCTATTATGCAACCACAGTAACCTTCACTGCAGAGTATGTCTGCCAATGCATGCTACTGTGGCATATTCATGTGTACCAGTAGCATGGCACTGTGGATTACAGAGGCATATGTATGTGTTTGTGTGTGTGGCCTGACAATGGTATCATGTGCCTATGCTTTCATAGGCTCTACTACTGAAAGGTTCAGCACAACAAGACAAAATAAGGTTAACATCAGCAGGGTATATGTTCCTGATTGTGATGACAACATCCAAGTGGAATAGTTTGCTGACATAGTGGCAATATCTGCAGCAGTACAACAGGAAGGGATCAACCAGATTGGCTTATACACAAGCCCCTGTTGAGGTAAAAAATGGACACATGGCCTCACCAGCACATGACAAATATCCTATACCTGTGAGTCTACCACAGGGACTACCTATGTCTCCATGCCACACAGCATCTGACATGCACACCACCACTGATGTAGGCATATTCACCATAGTGAACAGATGTGGTAAGTGTGCCACAACCATAGTTCCAGAACTGTCCCTGATAGGACTGCAAAGCTCAGAATTAAAAAGGGGATATGCATGCCAGTGATCCAGGTACAAACAACTAGCACCCCAGCTTTGTGAAGATGGCAAGTGTGCATTATGATTTATGGGACAATATGCACCAACTGTACAGTGACTTGCAATATGGAAGCAGTTAGTCCCTAGTGCTTCTGAGGTTGCTGATGGCAAATGCTATCTCCACTGGCACCTTCATGAGATACATTTATGCTCCTAATTAATCTGGCTCTACAGGACATGCAGTCCATGTCCATGAGATGGTCCAAATTTGCGGTGGTCAGGTAAAAACCATCCCAAGTCAGACCACACAGACTGTTGGTAAGATAACATAACTTTTAATTGTGGACACACAGCTACTACCCTTGGTTATGGGCATTGTCCAGGTAATGGATAATGGCACTCATAATGCTTATTATACAGGATGGTCTAACAGGATGCAGGCATATGGTTCCATAGTTCATCTTTTCCCTGCCATGGGCCACATCAAGAGCTGAAGCCTCAAGCCAAAACAATATACACCACCAATGGTCACATTGTGGCAGCTAACTCAGTCACTTGAGGATGTTATCCCTTACTCTCAACAACTTCCAGAATATCTGGCTACTGTGTTAACTTCCCATGGCCCTATCCCATATTAGAGTATTGCAGTCTCCTGTCACTGTGACTCTACCTTTACAATTGATGATGACTGCCCCCTGCAACCCCTTTAGCTTTTTGTAATTTCTCCAAATCTTTTGGGTTTTTAATACAATGACTGGAATGGACCTCATTCGTAAGTCAAAGTATAATTAAAGTTCATGGAATTAGTATTGTTTCACTCTTTGATGTTAGCCAGAAGTGCTCTTTGAAGCACCTGCAATGTGCCCAATAACGATTCATTCTGCAATTCTTACGGAGCTGCATGTATTGGTAACATATCTAAGTAAGATTGTAAATTCATTTTCATAAGACCTGATCTCCTACTACTATTGGAACTGTCTGAATATCCTTTTTCCATATTGCCCTCATTTCTGCCTGCAAATCCTGGTATTTTATAACTTGTGCCTCTCTGTATGTAAGACACTGTAGTCAGTGGGTATAGCAATTTCAATGATCAATGCAACTTTTTTCTTCTTTTCATCGACTACTATGTCTGGTTTTCTCACATCTATTTTTTTGAACTGTTGGTATTGGGTGATTCCATGTGATATAAACTTGATCATGTTCTATAATACTTTGTGGCTCATGTTTCCAGTGTTTTTCAGCTATTTCAATATTATAATGTTTGCACAATATCCAATGCAACAGTCTTGCCACATTATTATGCCTTTCAGGATACAGTCCTTCTGCCATTAGCATATAACAACAAGCAACAAGATGTGCAACTGTTTCCAACTCTTTTACAAAACCTACATTTGTCTGTTTCTCACACATGTTCAATGGACTTTGTTAACCAACGGATACTTATTCCACTTTCTTGTCCGCGAATATTAACCTTTCATCTTTTGGTTTAAATTCACTTCTCATTAACCATTCCTGCATTCAATCCTGATCAACATGAGGTTGTTCCAAGAGTTTTCTATACTGAAACTATATCTATACACTTCTGGTTTGATTTCCATTCCCGCATGATGCCAATATGCTTCTGCTAAACTAAGCAGGGACATCATCATAGACTTAGTCTCCTAATGTTTCAAAACTTTCACTATATTTGGGTCTTATAAGGTACGCAGATATACATGCAGCCCCACAATTTCAGATCTATACGTGTAATCATTTTCAAGGAAGCCCAAACCTCCTGCAGAACATTGAATATATATTCTTGGTATGCACTGATTTTTATAAATCATTTGATGTGTATGAAGCATCCTTCTTGTTTCCCTGTCCAAACTATCCAACACCTTTTGGGGCCAGTCAATCACTCCAAAACTGTAAGTTAGAACAAGAAGAGCAAATTGGTTTATAGCTTGGACTTTGTTCCAAGATGTCAGTGATGTTTTCAATATTAATTTAAGTCTTCTAAAATATTCCTTACTAAGTTTTATTTGCATCTGTTCATGTTTTAGTGTTGATCCTTCATCAATTCCCAAATATTTATATACTCCCTCTTGCTCAAGTTCTTTTATATCACATAGCCTATGTGGGAATGATGATGACCCAGGAAATGCATAGCCTGGGTGTGATACAACAGGCATCATCTTATTCTGTGTTGTCTGCATCATGGCTCATAGTTGGGACTAGATGCTGCAATGAACTGAGCTCCTCTCTTTGGCTGTGGCACAACTGCTGATGCATGTTACTCTCTGCTGTTGCTACAATTGGCATGTCAGTTACTTCCATAATTTGACCCTAATGTTTCATTTATTTGTGCAATGCTATGCAGTGTAGAGAGCAGCACAATGTCACAGTATGTAGCCTTGTTACCTCATAGCAATTCTCTGGCTTGATTGTCAGCTGGGGTGCATTCTATGTTGGGTCTGCATGTCCTCCATCTGTCTGAATGGGATTTCTCCGGGTACTTCAAGTTCCGCCCACCTCCCAAACATGCAGATTTACAACTCTAAATTGTCCCTGTGATTTTGTGTGTGTGTGTGTGTGTGTGTGTGTGTGTGTGTGTGTGTGTGTGTGTGTGTGTGTGTGTGCGTGTGTGTGCGTGTGTGTGTGCGTGTGTGTGCGTGTGTGTATGGGTGCATGGGAAGTATCCAGGCAGGAACCATTGGTATAGGTCAGATGTGCCAAATGTGCAAATAATGTGAACTACCTAGATGCCCTGGGTATCTCAGTCTACCTGGTAGTTCAAGGAATGGAAAACATTCTTGCTGATGTATCAAAGACCCTCTAAAGTAGTCTGTCTTTATAGGTTTCATACATAATTACGAGACTACCTGCCCTAGCAGGCCATTTTAAGCCAAGCTAATTTTCCAAAGATGAGAATTAAGCCCTGTACTCTGTGTCTGTGAGGTAAACACCTTAACCATTATACCAACCCCCAACTCTCTTGCATGCACTGTATGCTGTCTGCAGCTCCCAGGGCCTCAAGAAAATGGACTATGTCATATAAGGCATTCATGGTGTTTTTTTTTCCTCCCTTGTCCTGGAGGACCAAATCTCCTCATCCACATGTAGTAGCATTATACTGAGGAACTGGACTATAGACTGTAAGTCTGACACCTTCAGTATCCCTAATGTATCCCCCATAGGTCACTGGAAGTTGGTTATGGCTATAGATAATGTTTGCATACACTGTAATAGGCTTACCATTGAACCCACTCAGTTGCACTCGTGGGTGACACAGCTTAGCTAAGTCCTTTACAGTATCCTGTACCCTCAGGAATGGCCCACAGTATGTGAGACAATGGTATGCCAGGTGCTGTCTGCACTTCTTCCAGCAGAGCATTTGGCCACGATTCGCAGCATTGTGAGCACTGGCTCCAACAGTGGCTTCCCGCTCCCGACACCTGTTGCTGCACTGTTGCTGCTTCTAACATTTTTCCCACTGTACATGAAGCATGGTATTTAAAACGAGTATGTGTTGCCATTTTCTACCTTTCTTTATTGGTGGTTCATTTTGTGTTCTTTGTTTTGTATAATCTGTATTGCTCATTTGCATTGGGGTTCCTCATGTTCATGTCAGTGTCACTAACATGCTCTGCATAGCAAGCTATTTTGACAATTGCGCAGCCATGCTATCTGTGTCATAGAATCTCCCTCACAAATCCCAAGAATATTTTCTCTTGTATTCATTTTGAGCATAAGTGAAGTATTTTGCAACAGAAGTCTTAGAAACAGTCAATCACAGTCAACAGTGAGATTGCAGGAATACAAACACTACATCAAGCTCCATGTTTACTTCAGTCCAGCTAACTCTGCATGATGCACATAATTCTGCAATGCTTCAGCCCTGACCATAAATGATTGTTGGCATTCATTTATGAACACTGGTAGTATATTACTGGCCAGCCAACATCTCCCAATCTTGCACCCTAGCACATTGTACCCTGATAAGCTGCTCCCTTTTTTTCAAATCTAGCTAAGCCTCTGGGCTCAGGTGATCTTTTAAAATATGGACACTTTGTGTAAATGTCTTATTCGCCAGCTTTTCAGGTATTACTATACCATTCTGGAGACTGTATGTGGTAATGTTCATTAGAATCAGTTATGTGTAGTGTCAAATTGCTTGTCACTTGGCACCATCTTTGCAAAATACAGCTCTTCATTCAAAATATGAGCACTATTTCTCCAAAGCATTGCCAGAGTTCTTATTTTTCCAACTGTGACCTGCCTGTTCTGCACCTTTGCATACAGTTACCTGTGGTATCAGTGGCTTGTATCTGTTCCCACTATTTGAATTTTCATTACTTTGTTTACCCAAACTACTACAGGTGACTCTTTAAACTCATCACCAACATGTCATGTTTTAGCATTTGGATAGCTATATAGATAGCAATAACAACATCATTAACTATAGATCACATACCTGGCACAAATTTCAGCACTGTCCTTATAACCCTTCTAGGGAACATTGTATGTATGAAGGCTAATATGACCTGGATACTATATGTACACAGACTGAAACTAATGTTTATTGAAATTAAATAATCTGCCAACTTAATGCATTAAACTGACATAATATGTTTATCATATTACCCTTGTTAAACTGTTTTATCCTTTTAATGTTTTGATGCAGTATTTCCTATAAAGCAAGTTCAGCAGAATTAATGGCACTTACCAACTTAACATTATCAGTATTAAATGATAGGGAGCACGTGTCCACATTCATCACGCAACAGAGCACCATAAACAGGCTCACAAGAAACAGTATATATTCCATCTTGTAAGTAAACATTTTCTCTTGATGGGGTACTATGCAGTGCAGTCCAGGGTCTTTCTGACTGCCAGTGATAGGTAAGTCTCTCATCACAGCCCACTTTGAGACTTTCCATCTGAGAGATTTTTTTCTGTATGCAATACTAAATTTAATGAATTTTAAAGAGTAGTCTTCCAGTATTATTTGCTCTGATTTCAATTTCAGTACCATTATGTACAGTGGAATAATTTATGTTAGATGCCAGAATGACAGTTTAAAATAGCACATCAAGGAAGCTTCATCTGTGAGTCCAAATAACTGAGCAGTGTTTACCCTCAGCTGAGTAACATCTGTGTCAGTGAAGGAGGACTCTTGCTGGATGGCATAAATGGGATGAATAACAGACGTGAGAAGGGTTTAATGCACTTCAAACATACCTCTTCTGGATCTGGATTTTTTTTCTAATTGCCCATGGGCTCAATAGAAAAATGTTTCACTTTTAATAATTCAGCTGTTTCTATAGGCTGTGCATTTTCCACTGATTTTGAATAAAATGCAGTTTGACATTGATGGAGTCATACCAGCAGGTGCTCAGTCTGTCCAGCTCATAAAACATTCCAGACCACCCTATTCCCTCTCCTTTACCATAATTCATATGGCCTGAGGATCTCTCTCCAGATCTTATTAGCCATACAGAAGTCAGCAGCTCTGAATGTGTCTTCAGAACCTACATTCAAAATAATTTTGTTCTTTTTCACTTTTGGGGCAGATATTTGTTTAGTTACCATTCCCTCCCCTGCTTCCCGTAGTGCAGTTTTAAAATATGTTTTCCTTTCCTTGCTGGTCAGATGTTATAGGCTTTAGTTTTTAATTAAAGCTACATTAGAAAGAAACATTTATAGGGCAGTTATTTAGGATCTACACTACTGTCTTTCTTTCTCTGCATTTTAGAGTTTCCTTATCTCCTGTAGATTTGTATACTGTTGTTAGATATATTTACATTTCTTTGTTCTAATGCACTGTCTTTTTCATCAATAATGCCCCATTTTCCTTTCCAGAGCCACATTTTTCAGTCAGTTATCTGAAACAGAATATTTTCTAGTGAGTGTGCCTATACTTCATCTACCTTTTCTTCTTGGACTAATATAATGTGGCAAGACTATTGCATTACGGATTATTCAACCGCTACAATATAGAAGTAACTTAAAAGCAATGGAAACATGAACTACAAAGCATTATAGAGAATGCTGAAGTGCATATCACATGGGATCACCTTTACCAATGGTTCAAAAAAGATGCAAGGAAACCAGATATAGTAGTCCATGAAAAAAGACAAAAGTAGCATTGATCACTGAAATTGCTATTCCTAGTGATTACAGTGTCACACATACAGACAAAGACAAAGTCATAAATTTCTGATTTGCAAGCAGAAACAACAGCAATATGAAAGGATACCCAATCAGTTCCAACAACAGTAGCAACGTGTCTAATAAAAAATAATTTAGGGTCTATATATTCGAACTTTCTAAACTTTGAATCCCATATGTTCGACAACATATGATCGAATTTTAAAAGTTCGAATATATAATAAAACAAACAAAAAAAAAACTTACCTTAACGGTGCAGGCAGGGGGCAAGCCCTCCTGCACCCCCCACCCACCCTTCTTAAATATACCAACTCTGAGATCGCACTTCAGTGCAGAAAAGGGAAATTCTTCCATTCTGCACCAAACGGCGCCATTACGTTTAACCTTCAAACTCTTGAAATGTCAATCATATGGTGTCAACCATATGACATTCGACATTTCAAGAGTTCGGAGTTCTAATAGGAACCCAAGAATTTACAGCCATATTTAGATATGCTACCAATGCATGTAACCCAGTATGAATTACAGAAGGAGGTAAATCTAGATACATTGTGGGTCCTGAGAAGAGCACTCCTGTCAAACATCAAAGACTGAAACAGTACTAATTTCATGAAATCTAATTGTACCCTGATTTAGGAATGGGGTCCAATCCTGTCATGGTATTAGAAAACCAAAAGACTTGGAGAAATTTAACAGACAAAATAGCTAATTTGGGATTTCCTTTTTTAACCTGATATGTTTAATAATCTCTTTCCTACAAGTCCAAGTTGTATTAATGCTGCATTTGTTTTCATACTAAGGCTTTCAAGATTATTAGCTCATGCCAACTGTTTTCTTTAGTGTCTGTACTGAATTTTATGCATTTTTATGGTCTATTTTATGTCCATGGCAAATTTCTGTTGGTTGATATAGGTTCATAGGTTGGTACTAGGCTATTGGCCCTAAGGCCTATGCAAGCCTAGCCATAACAATTCCCTAGAAATTTTTTCCCACAATATTTACTTCTCTGGGCCCCTGTCTAGCAGGGCAACTGACATGATCCCCGGGGTGAATTTCCTATCTCCCATCCAATCATCAAGGTTCCTTTTGAAGAGGCCAATGAGGCACTCTGCTTGACATGTATGGGCAGTCTATTCCAGAGTATGGGGAGTCTCTGGGTCAGAAACCTATCCCTCCAGCATATTTTGTTCATTGTGATGATAAGGTTTAGATCCCTGGAGTGTGTGGCTCTGAGGGATTGGGATTTCTTTAAGTGGAACATGTCCAACAGCTCAGGGTTTAACATGGCCTTGTATGTTAAGCAGAGATCGCCTCTGAGTAGATGATATGCCACATAGTATAGCTGGAGTTTTTTTACACGGTCAGCATATGACATCTGCTTTAGGCCTGTGATTAATTTAGTGAGGTATTTCTGTGGCCTTTCCAGCTGTTGCACGTCTCATGAGGTACATACCAAATGGGGCATTATACTCTATAATGGGTCTAATGAGGGATGAGTACAGTGGGACAATGACCTCCTTTTTTCCGGATGAAAAGCCCTTAGTGATGAGGTTTGCCACGTAGAAGGATCTCCTTTATGTGTTATATATGTTCACTAGATTTTACAGTTAGCTACTGTGCCCTTCTGCTACTTAATTTGTTTATTTGCCAAGATATGTATTTGTGTTATGTCCTTTTTCTAATGCAACATCCCCTGTCCAAACTGACACTGTTTGGGTTGATATTTCTGTAGTAATTCAGCTATGCTTAGTAACTTGTTATGTGACTGAAGCATGGCATTTAGTTTGATGTCATTTTACTACTGCTTGACTTGCTGTATTTTTCCTTGACTCCAGCTTGTCTGGCCATGATCCAGTTTTCCCCTCACTCCCATAGTTATCTCAGATATTCGCAACAGCTCCGTTTCAGCTCTGGTAGCAATTAGATCCCTTATACTGAGCAATGGAATTTCTTTTTTGCATTATTGGGTTCAGTATCAGAGGGAATTTATCCAGTCAGCTCTTCTTTGATTTGTGTTTCAGGGTTTATTTAATTATTTATTTATTTATCTGCATCCTTGAAACTTAAATGTCCGTGCATATATGCTTTATTCGGTGATTTTGAACCCTATGGGCTTTGATCTCTAACTTCTTAACCTTGTTAGCTTCTCAGGGTTGACATATTTCCATGGAGGTTGTCCTTGGCACCTACATGGTTTACCTTGATTCCATCTATATCCTTTGGGGTCAGCTGTGGCTTCCACTCTTCTGTTGACCTTGATGTTCCTTTACACTAACCATGCTTTGTCCTCCCTCTTATCTCTTGCTGTTCCTCCTGGTCATTCAGTTTTAAGTACTGCAGAAATTCCTCCTCTTATGCATGTTATCTTTTGCTTGATTAGTGTCACATTCTACCATAGGCTACTCATGACTTTGCCTCCAGCTGGACACTTTGTAGGTTTTTTCTCCTCAGTCTTTATTTTCAGTTATTATTGGATTCCTGGGTAGACACCTCTTGACAACCAGCTGCCCTGTTTACACTTGGCAGATGTTTTTAGACAGGTTTAGGTCTTAGCCCTGTCTTGGCAGATGTTTTTAGACAGGTTTAGGTCTTAGCCCTGTCTTGGTAGATGTTTTTAGACAGGTTTAGGTCTTAGCCCTGTGTTTCTTTTCTTTCCATACCACTATGGCTCTTTTTTCCTCCTCAGACACTTAGCAATGTAAGACAAGATTTTCAGGAACTTCAGATGCCTTTTCCTTAAGTACCTTTGATAAGGGACAAGGATCTATTTCTTTCCTGCCCTTGTATTGGTTATCTTGATACTATGACAGATAAATGTTTTTATTTTTACTTACTTAAGGAAAATGAAATCAGGGAAAGCAGCGGGCTCAGATGAGGTCACAGTAGATGTGATTAAGATGTTGGGCGACTTAAGGGTGAAATGGCTTCAGAGGGTACTCCTAAGAGCATGAATAGAATGTCCCACAGATGACTGGATAATAAGCATTCTAGCGCTAGTGTACAAGAACAAAGGGGACATTCATAACTGTGGACAGTATGGAGGTATCAAACTCCTGTCACATTGCATGAAAGTTCTGGGGAGGGTGATTGATAGATGAATATGTAGAATTATAGAGAGTAAGATGTGAGTTCAGCAGTTCAGATTCATATCAGGATGCAGCACAACCAACCCACCAGTTGCAGTGAGCCAGATAGTTGAGAAAAAGCTAGCAATAAAGAAAGAGTTGAATTGATCATCCCTCGACTTGGAGAAAGTATATTACAAGGTCCCATAAAAGCTGATTTGGAAGGTCTTGCAATGGTTCATACTTTTGGAAACATTTGTAGAATTAGTGCAGGGTATGTACAAGTAACAATGACTCAAGTACGTACAGTGCTCAGACTCACAAAAGGGGTCCTAGTGGGAATGGGTATGCATCAGGGTTTAGCTCTGAGCCCACTGCTGTTCATACTGGTGATAAAATACATTTGCAAACAGGTCAGAGAGGACAGATCAACAAGGCTATTGTATGTAGACAATCTGGCAGTACAGGCAGATTCTGAAAAATAAATTCCATAATTAATAGTGGAATGGAATGCAAAACTGAAGTCACACAGGATGAAACTGAGTACAAATAAGACAGTTGTAATGGCAGCAAATGGGAGAAATCATAAGAAGCTAAAAACTGAAATAAAAGTGAAAATAATGGAACAGGTTAACAGCCTCAAATGCCTGTGAGGTGTGGTTGAAGGGAAGAAAGTCTGAATGAGGAGGTCAAAGCTAGAATCAGAAGGGCTGCAACCAGTTTTAGCACAGACAGTCAGGGGTAGTGCGTGACACAGGAATGCCAAAGAAGCTGAAAGGTAAGGTATACAAAACAGTGATGTAACCAATACTATTGTACAGTAAAGAAATTTGGGCAATAAAGGAAGAGAAGGTGAGAAAGCTAGAAATGATGGAGATGAAGTGTCAGAGACAAGTGGTAGGATGCACACTGTTGGACAGACAAAGAAATGAGGACATCAGAGTAGCTCCAAATGCACTGAAGGTCAAAGAGAATGGATTATGGTAGTTAAGGCACATAGGCAGAAAAGCAGAAAACAATCTTGTGAAGAAGATTTGGGACAGACAGGAAGAAAGCAAGAGGAAATTAAAGCACCCAGCAAAGAGATGGATGCATTGTGTGAGAGAAAATCTGCGACTCTCAAGCATGATTGTTGGAGAAACAAGAAGAGTCGTGGCATTGAATAGAGAGGAGATGGTGACATTTGATGCAACATCAAATAGAAAATAGGAAAAGGGGGGTTCACGATGATGATAATCTCTGATTTTCTGGTAAGAATTCGTGACATCCAAGTGAATAGTCTGGCCTTTTTGTTTTTTATTACATTTCATCCAAGACCTTGTACATTATGTTTTTTTGCTCCAGTCAGGCCTAATTATGGGCTTTTTGGGAGCTCTTCTTACCCTTTCTTTGTGCAGTCTATTGATACATATTTATTGACTCACATCAGCTACTTCAAACATCACCAAGGGGCCTGCACATGAAGATCTCCTCTCCGGTCTGGCATTTTTGCAGCTGTTGGATGTTTTAAATGGACTGTAGGCACATCTCAATCTTTAAATATTTATTTTCTTCTGGGAGCCTTCCTTTTTTATAACCCAAACATTAGTGTCCCTTGTTACTATGCACAGTTTCTCAGTCACCTCATCTATTTTTCTGGCTTGAAACTTTCCCTTGGAAAGTGTCAGTTCACTGACTTCACCTTTGTTTTTCTGACTGACTCAAGGTTGTACTTAGCTATGGTATATATATATATATATATATATATATATATATATATATATATATATATATATATATATATAAATCCTTGTTTCACATACTCTATCATAGCCTCCTCATATAGTCCAGATGACAGTTACTATTCAGTCTTTTTTGATGCAGTAGCTGGACATGGTGGATTTCTCTGTGCCACATATATCACAGCTGCCAAATGACACTTCTTCTTCGGAAACCTCAGAATTACTTGCCCTTTGGAAAGCTCTTTCTTTTCAACTCATGGTCTAGCTTCTCCCACTTGATGGTTGTTAATTGCAGAAGCATCTCAATACCATTTCCAGGCACTGTACCCATGACATTTAATTTTATTGGTGTCTGCCTCTATTACAGTGTACTCTCCTGTTGCCATCTATGACTTCCTCATAACCTTTATGTTCCTTTTCAGAGACTGTAACCTTGGTCAACTTGTTCTCTAAACTGGATAGTAGTAAGTGTTATTCAACTTCAGCCTCATACGGCTCTGCAACTGTTGCTGAAGCTTTGCAGTAATTTTCCAGTTTTAGGGCAGAACTTTGCATAGCATGAGCAGTAACCATTTGAAATGCTGGGATTTTCTAATCGGAGTCCTGAAATACATAGACTGAATGGACGAAAGAACGAACTTACACATACTAAGCCCAAGATGACATTTCTCTGAATACTCCCTTTTTTGCAAAGCATGGCGATCTCAGAGTTGGTATTTATAAGTTTGGAGGGGTCTTGTCCCCCATGCAAAAAGAAATTTAAAGGAGAAGAACGATTTTTGAGATCTACTCTTCTCCTGTGTTTTCGGTCTTTTTATTTCCATCTTGTTGGCTCTCGGCATTTTGAGTGCCAACATTTCAGTAGGGAGCTGCATGAGCTCATATGCTTTCTATAGCTACATGCCTGTGACTTTGTGGATCTTGTGGCTGTAGTCACTAAGTGGGCATCTTCTGCACTTTAGTTTACCTCTGTATCAGGTTTTATCCTACAAGAATGTTCTGTCCAAGAGTCTGCCCTTATCAGTGCTTTCCCCTCTGGATATCCACCCGTGACCAGTTAGCTTGGGACTCCGGCCTGCATGTAAAGTACATGCAACTACCAGCATCAGATGTAAAAGTTACCTACTTACCTGTAAGAATAAATCTGTGGTGGCAGCTTCAGTCTCTTCACCATTCCCTCACTCCCATCTTCCCACGGCAGTTTTTTATTTGCTCTCCCCGTTTTCCTTCTCTTTAGCTCTGCTTTTGCTTGCTTCAGAGATATGGAGATGAGTCCAAAGGCCCTGGGCGTTGTGGGAAAAGTGGTGGGGATAGGATGGCCTGGGAAGGTTGTAAGAGTCATGCTGACTAGGAACCTAACAGTCTTAACCCAACAGGTGAGACATATGAAATTGCCGGTGCAGACGAATTAGTACACTAAGTAGACAACTTTGGTTTAAATCAGCTTCAAGTGTTGTCCTTTCTCTTTTCTTGCACAATCAAGGATAGCAACATTTTGGGACATGGCACTTTTTCTGTGACCATATTTGAGAGCCTGCCCTTATTTCTGCAAAAGACATTAGTGCTGACGCGGGGCTGAAGGGTACTGCACATCTGCTCTTTCTTCAAGAGTACATTTTATGTTACAACTAGTTGTTGCTGCTTCAGTCTTAGTGCCTGTTACATGATCTTTAGTCACAAAAGTTTGCATCTGCCTTTTCAATGATGCTTATCAGGAGACACTATTCTCCAGGCAAATCTCCATAACTATCTTGTGTGTTCACTTTTCTAACTCTTGAATAGTGTACACATACATGGACACATACCTTCATGACTCACAAAGACATCCATTACATCTTGACAACTGACAACTCCAGGAATAGGGTGATTCGTGGTACTGGCTACTGGGCTGCAGAACCCAATGGAAAAAAAAAAACAACAAAAAAATTGTATTTTTGTTATTTTAACTTTGGCGCTCAGAAGTCAGCTCATGCTACTGCTCATGAGTGGAATTCTGAGAACTTCCAAGTGCTAGTGAAAAAAAAAAGAAAGAAATCAGCTTGCTCCACTCAATGGTCTGTTTCCAAAATAACTTGGCATTGTGTTTGCTCCAAATGGAGAATCAGGCAATTACGAACTATTACAGATCATCTAGTTAACAGTCTGTTACAGAATGGCATAAATGTTTCTCAAAAAGTCTCTCAAAGATGGCTTTATAAGGCATCATGTGGCTGTTTCTATTGGCTCAGGTAGCCTCAGGTGACTGACACAGCCTGCCTGAAAATGAAAGTTATTATCATCTGCAAATATAGGAACAAAGAAGCAAATTGTTTTATTGTATTAAGTGCACACACACACACACACACACACACACACACACACACACACACACACACGTGTGTATATATATATATATATATATATATATATATATATATATATATATATATATATATATATATATAAATATATATATAGATACAGATATGGGAGGGAGCCATGAATTTAATCGTGTCATTATAGTCGACATCTGTTTAGTCAGTGCAATTCAGCTGACTAAACACTTGGCTAACAGCTGTGTGGGATCGCTACATTACAGGAGCTGGGAATAATATATGCCCTCTCTCCAGTATTGTGCAATCTTAGAGTTAGTAAGTTGGTGTTGGGGGTGGTTCAATAGAGTGAATTGCCAGCAGTGTTGTTGGATTGTGTTGTGACAAGTAGAAGTTTAACCACAGTTTTAACCTGCAGGAAATATGTATGGCAGGTTAAAACTGATGCCTATTATGAACCTGTATAAATGATGTAGAAAATTGTAAAGTTTTTTTTTTAATAGGAAAGGCTTACAACATTAAAAATAAGTAGGTTATGTGAGACATCACATGACATCAGTGATTTATAAATGTTTAAATGTTCTTTTCTATTCACAGTCTGAAGAAGTCCATCACGATTAAAAGCACTTTGTGCACTTACTGTGAAAGCTGTTTGATGTAATAAAAGACATGTTTTTATTTTTAAATTCGATTTTTTGTTTTTTACTTGTTGTTTATTTTGTTCAAATTTCAGTTTGTCATTTATTGCTAATCCTAGTAGCTTTCTATGTGTCACCAATTCACTTTTGATGTTATTGGCCTATATATTGCTGGAGATAGTCTTCTGTTCAGAGAGTTGCTTGGGAGTAAATAGTATTAACTTACCTTTTTGGATTTAGGAGTAGTTGAGCGTTATCTAGCCAGTCTTCAATGGATGAAGACAAGGAAGTCTTTCATACAAGGAGGTAAAGGGTAACCTGAGGATGTTTTCTAGATACCCTCATCTCATAACCTTATACACACTTAAGTGTGATTTCTATGACATTGACCACTTCAGTCATGTGTACTTTGATAGTGTGACTCCACTACTGTGCCTGCTTAGAACCACTAGCCCCCATAATATGACACCACTAATTTCCTGGGCACTCTTTTTCACAAACTACTGTTGCTGTGCCAGCCCAGATTAATATCTAAGCAGCTATGTAATGATTTTTTTGCACTCTTTTCTTGTTTCAGTTAGTCAGAGCCAGGAAGGTTTTCCAAGGTGTATAAATGATTTCCTTTCATCTACCTTCATGTGCTCTACAGTTCAAAGTGATGATCTGGAGTCTAGTTTGCTAAGCTTGGATTTCTGTAACTAATGCTCCACCTCTTAAGTATGTTCTTACATACTGGTACACTGTCAGGCTTCATATGCAAGACTGACACTACAGTTTCACAATTCAAAGAACTGTTCATGTGGTTAATGCTACTCAGGCCAGTATGTAACAGAACTTATTGAAATCCACAATATCATCTAATAATAATTTGAATGCATTCAAGCTACCAAAGAGTCTAATATAATTAGACAGCATATTTAAATTTTTTGCAAATCTAATGAAGGAAACAGACCCGCTCAAATACAATAATGAGTGGGAACGTCAACATCTGGCATATGGTGCCTATTATTTGTAAGTGAATTATAAACATCAAGATGCAAGGTTTCTTCATAACCTCAGCAGTTATTGTGTGAAAGACTTTGCATAAGTTTCCCCAGTTAGAAAAATGTAATGTACAAAATGTAGTGAAAGATTCTGAAATCTTATAGGATAATGCAAAATACTACATTAACAATTTGTCATATAAAATTCCTCTGAGCCCTTTCTAAACACTTGTTTATCAGCCGCTCACATTTAAACTTGGTAACAAAGAGATCCTCTCCAGTGACATGCCCATTGCTGTACTCCTTCTAGCTGAAAAAAACTTCTTGAAATTATTGAACCTGCTACATTTAAGACTATACTACCTGAGAAAGGTAACTTGTGACCAGCACACTTAATATATTAGCAATGGAAATAAAATAAAATAAAAAAAAAAATTAAAAAAACATAAAGTTAGAAAAAAATATCATGTGACCTTTCTTGCATATGGATTTTTTTCATACTGAGATTAATGCTGGAAAATTCAAAGAATTAATGCTCATTTATCATATTACAGGATTTTGGTTTGCTGAAAAATACATAAAATAGGACCCTAATGATCAATATCTCAAAGACTAAGCAATTCTCATACAAAAGAAGGCTATAGGGACCCATCCCTGGAAATAGGCATCGGATAGTGTTTGCAGAATTCTGATGGCTGTGGTGACTGGCATAAGCATGGAGCTGATATGTGTGCTCACCCCATTCAAGATAAAGGATGTTGATCAGATGTTCTGCTAATCAAGAGCCTGGAAGAAAAAGAATGGATCAAGCACAAACTAGGCCCTTTTGATGTAAAACAGCTCTTGGGATGGGTGTTTTTGTCACTGTCGAGGAAGGAACCAGGCCTTGTCCAGGATGTTGTAAAGTATCAGCAGGATATAGCTGATCGTACCTCTATAAACATCACTGATTCTGCACTACATATCTTGGACAAGAATGCTATCTCTGCTGCTCCAGAGGTTCTATGGCAAGCTTAGGAATACACGAGCACCCTGCTGGCAATGTACAGTTGAGCTTTGTTCCATCAAATTAGAAGATCACCTCAATATGACTATGAGTTACAGAAAGTAAGACACTGCCCCTTGTTTGTGCATTGGTGTTAACTATGAAAAATCACTTGCCTGATCTCAACCTGAATAGTGAATTGCTATGTGCTAGCTGAAATTTACATTATGAGTTATGTAATGAAAAATATCATATTTTACTAAATCTTAAACTGTTAAATTCAAATTAGGCTACTTGAGGAGTGGGTTATACATATAAAACAGAAGAGTCCAGGATGGCCTTAAGTTGGATTATTTAATGCAATCAATGATTTGCTTGTGGAATAGAGTCCCACTTTATATTCATCAATTTTCCTTTATATAAGTTTTTAAAATGAAATTGGACTATTGGATGGGTCTAAAAGTATATCAATGCATTACAGAGTCTGTGATTTGACTGGCTATCAACCCACATGTGGGTGTAAATGAACTACTAAACTATGTCATGGAGGTCAGTTGTTTCTCTTCACTCTGCAAATTGTATTAGCTGGACTATATCCTACCCCTTACCCACAGCCAATGTGCACAGACTTCCTATAATCATGCTGTAAACAAATAGATGGCGCTAGTTGCAGTACTAATACATTTTATTTATCATCATCATCAGCTCCATTTTTCCCATTTTTTTTCTACATGCTGTTGAGGTGTTGCATTAACTGTCACCACCTCGTTTGATTCAATGCTACTCTTCTACCTTTTCAGCAGTCATGCTCGACTGTCAAAAGTCTTTTCTCAATCAATCCGGCCATCTCTTTGATGGACACCCTCATTTCTCCTAGTCTTCTTCCCATCTCTCTCAAATCTTCACGAAATTGTCTTCTAATTTTTTGCATATTTGTCTAAACCACTGTAATCTGTTCTCTTTAACACTGTCTACAAGTTCATAGGTTCATAGATAGGTACAAGGCTATTGGCCCTAGGGCCTATATGTCTAGCCAAAGGTACCCTGGCTTTCACCACCCAAGATAATTATTTTCCTGTGCCACTGTCGAGCAGAGCCACAGAAGTGATCCCTGGGGTGAATTTCCTATCTCCCATCCAATCATCAAGATTTTTCTTGAAGAGTGCTAATGAGGAGCTTTGTTTGATATAGATAGGTAGTTTGTTCCAGAGTATGGGAAGTCTATGGGAAAGGAATCTATCCCTCCAGCATGTTCTGTTTATTGTGGTGATGAGGTTTAGGTCCCTAGAGTGTGTAGCTCGTAGGGATTGGGATTTCTTTAAGTGGAGCATGTCTAAAAGCTTTGGGTTTGACATAGCTTTGTGTGTTAGGCAGAGATTGCCTCTGAGTAGGCGATATGCAACAGAGTAAAGCTGCAGTTTTTTGAGACGGTCTGCATAGGGCATCTCTTTGAGGCCGGTAATCCTCTTTGCGAGGTATTTCTGTGGCCTTTCCAGTTGTTGTAGATGTCTTGTGAGGTACATACCAAAAGGGGCATTGTACTCTATAATGTGTCTAATGAGTGATGAGTAGAGGGGAACAATGACCTCTTTTTTCCTGGATGACAAACCTTTTGTGATGAGGTGTGCCACATAGAAGGATTTCCTGACTACTGTGGCAATGTGATTATCAAAGGAGAGACTACTGTCCACCTGTGTCCCAAGGTCTCTTATCACACTTTCGGTGTTAAGTAGACTACCACCTATGTGGTAGTTCATGGGTACTGAATTTTTACCAAAAGGAATGACAATGCACTTTTTGGCATTGAGCTTGAGGCCATGGCTTTGACACCAGGAGCTACTTTGACTTCAGCCCTAATGTCATCATTCTTTCATCTGTCCCACAGTATGCATTATCCTTCTATCTGTCTCAGGTATTTAATCTCAAGTCACCTCAGTCTTTCTCAATTGTTGTGTCTTCACTGCCAAAGGTTCTGTACCATATGGAAGTACTGGTCACACCACTTTTGTACACCATACTTTTCAGCTTCCTTAGTACTCCTCACACACACACACACACACACACACACACACACACACACACACACACACACACACATGCACACACACATGCACACGCACAGCGTTGACCTCCTCATTCAGACTTCCCTTCCTCTTAACCAAATCCCAGATGCTTGAAGCTGCTAACCTGTTCTACCATTTTCCCTTCTATATCAGTTTTCATCTACTTCTGATTCCTCATTTGCTGCCATGACAAGTGTCTTGTCTGCCCTCAGTTTCATGCCACATATCTTCAGTTTTGTATTCCATTTCATTCACGTCTCATTTTCTGAAGTTTCTCTTCAGAGTCTGCTTGTAATGCTACATTGTCTGCATACAGCAGGTTTGTTGATCTATCTACTCCTACCTGTTTTTTAATATAGTCCATCACCAATGTGAACAGCTGTAGTCCGGGAGTTGTATCCTGATGCACACCCATTCCCATTGGGAATCATTCCTGAGAGTCTGAGCACTGTTTGTACTTGTGACATTGAGTCCTTGTACATAGTCTACCCATGAGTACAGGATTTCAGACCATCATAGGACTGCCCAAATTAGCTTTCTTCAGACCGAGTCATATACTTTCTCCAAGTATAGGAATGTCCACTCAGATACTGTCCTCATCACTATCTGTACTGCATGCTGATCTAAATCCAAACCGCTCATCTCACACCTTTCTTTCTTTCTGTCTATATATATATATATATATATATCCTGGTAATCAAATGTCAATAAATAAATGTGATTAGTGACCTCATCTGAGGCCGCTGGTTTAGCAGATTTCATTTTCCTTAATGATGCTCGTACCTCTTTGTTGGTGGCTTCTTCTTCCTCTTTCCTTGTCGGTTGTGTCTGGGTTAGCACAGCTTCTGTGTAGTTTTCTTCATTCAGAAGCTGCTGGAAGTGCTCTTTCTATCTGTGGACTAGTGATCAGATTCCTGCTGGCATACCTTACAAATGGAGCTTGATGACTATAATCTTTAACTTTTTGTGTTTGCCTTGCATCCTGATGGTGTTTTTCATGCCATCTGTTGAGTTGCTTTCCACAAACAAGGAGAGTGTTTCTGATGCTTTGTTTTTTGTTATTGTGACTGCTCTCTTAACCTCATTGTTAATCAGCTGATATTCCTTTTCACCCTGGTGTTTTTCAGTTGTTCAATCTCCTACTTTTCCTGACTCCTTTTATTTTTGATAAATTTCTGAACTTCAGCATGCCATCAACAAAAACTTTTCCTATGTACATTATTTCCATAACTGACTCAGTTGTGTATCTATGCTATAGTCTTCACACATGCCAGTTTGAGATGCAAACATTCTTCTCTGACTCCACCTATTTTCTCTTCTTCCTAAGTTGCTAGAGCCCTGAGTATTTCCATGAACTCTTGTGCTTTTGGTCCAGGCAACTTCCAGGCCTTCAGCATAGTCTATACTGACCTTAAACCCTTCTCTGACCACTGCTTGCAGCTGATTGTGAACACCAGTAGTTTATGATGTGGGCCAAACACTTCATTAAGGATAGCTTTGCAATCTCTGCCTCTATCTCAATATAATTTTCTTACTTGGAGGAGGTCTAACTGTGGAAGAGTAGCAAGAGTGGGGCAAAGGGGGCAGCTGTACTGGGTACAAAGTGTTAGGGGGAGTGATCAGGAAGCAATTCCTGCATTCTTTTTTCTGTACCAATATTTCTGAATGCCTGTACCGAAAGGCATGTTGGTGCTTCATATGTGTTAAGCTGTGTGATACTGGCTTGTTACCGTTTAAAAAAGTCAAAGCCTTTTTTGCCCTTCAAATGAAGAGATAGGGAAGATCTGGCTGAAGTAAGCTAATGGTTAAAAATGCAGCAATTGGCTTTCTACAATAAAATCAGAAGTCCCTTTTTTTCTTCTCAAGTGAAGGTTTGAGGGAGTGGGGTGTTATATTAGGGATTGGCAATGGGTGCTAAATGAGCCCAGCTCTGTCTACCTGAGTTGAATGTTGAGCACTCTTGTATGTGATCTTGTGACTGTCTGTCTTGCTGAACCATGTATGGCTTCTTTTTTTTATGCTTGTTGTCCCACCCTTGTGGACCCAGGCAGTCTCCTTATCCTTTTCTGTCTGTCCCAATATGAGCATTCAGGTTCCCCATCATCAACACCAACTCAAGTTGTCCTGCATTATCTTATAAGCCTTGCAACTGCTGCCTGAATGCACTCTTTCCATCCCTAACAAAACTTGCTGTGAAGTACAGGCTGAATTGAATACCACAGTATCTTTACCATGGAGTCTGATTGAGTATACTACTAATTCTGATGACATCCATCACTGTCTTCAGAAGACTGACTTTCACCACAATGTCCACACCATTTTTAACCTATTCTCTCCTGGAGTATTAGACTTTGGATTTTAAACCAAGTGTCTTTGCTGCATTGCCCCTTCCATCTTGTCTCCTGGAAACATAAAATGCCAAGCCTCCTCCTTGCCATCATGTCATCCACTTTCAAGTTGCATCCTGATAGTGAACCTAGAGTCAGTGAAGCAATCATTAGTTCCTGTTTGGCAGGTTGATTAGTTTTACATCCATCTTTCATTCAACAAAGCTGTCCCAGGTAACATGAGCTGGGCAGCTAGACACTAGTCAGCAAGTAGTTTATTGACCCAGGGCTGCTTAGGCTTTATGGTGGGCTCAGACTGGCAAACAAAGGCACATAGACCCCTCACACCCTTAACATGTGTTTCTGACATAGGCCAGAGTAGGACGGGTCCACAAGCCACTTATCACTGGCAAATACCCATGCCCATTTTTGCCAACATTAGTCAAAGTGACTGAAACACAGCCAGTTTTTATACACTGAGTGGCTCAGTCTATGATCTGTGTTCTTCTTGCTTAGGGATACTGCACACAGCACCACCAATACATTTTACTGAGACTCATTTAATCAAATTCCTCCTGCTAATGCTGCTTCAATAGCTCACAGTGTACTGTCGGTGTGAAACATGTCAAGGGCTGCTGACTAAATACCCTATAGCTGAATTAAACTATAGTCAGATTTCATCCCTTTCCTGCATACATATTTCTTCTCCCAAAGTGCTATAACCTTGGAGATGGTTATATGAAGTTGGAAGTCGCATACCCAGGCACTGGATTCAAAGTGGACATATTAAGTTGCTAAAAAATCCTGACTTTAGCACATTAACCTATAGTTAAGAGGATTTTGATTAAATGAGCTTCAACAAAATGTAGTAATTTGCTACATTCCTATAAAAGCCAAGAGTGGACCTTGAAGCAGGTAAAAGAATTTTCCCAGCACAAGGCCTATCCATGCAATTCTTCCCTTCAGAAGTTACCAGTGTTATGAATACTTTCACCTTTGTCAAAAAAGTCTGGGTGCCTTCCTCAAATCCAGTGCAAGTTTTGAATGCATAATGCGATAACTTACAGCCTTTCTTTGTGGACATAATTAAATAATATTTCTCATAGTATTCATCCTCTGTTTGATATGATTTGTATGGTATGTATAAATTTATCTCTTCCAGCTCTGCCATTACATTGTCTTACTGGATATTGTTTATACAGTGTTTACACAGTTCTGTCTTCTATAAAGCAACTAATTACACTGCCTTTTATTTTAGCAGCCTGTGGCTCAGGTTGAAAAGGGCCTTTTTGGATTGGCACACTTGCCCACATAGCAAATTAATTTAAAAAATGACTAACAGCTGTGAATGCTCCCACTTGCGTATTTACTGCATTTGTCATCAATGACACAGCTAATAAATGCTTCACTGACCTGCATTGAAACAATTTTACTTGTCAGTAATCCTAACCAGGAAAAGCTGAAAAGACAAACAAGTAATCATCATGCCCAGATAGCAACATTTTCCTCACCAGGATGAGAACAGCTCATTTTTATGATAGCCACCCACATATAGCCTTTCACATTATTTAATATGATGCAGCTATTAGTATTTTACTTGACTTGTTTGAGAAAAATGTCTTTTTGCAGTATATTTAACAGTAGTCTAATGTTTCAACTAATTATGTGATCATCATCCTGTTTTCACTTCACAGAATTTTTGAAAGATTTACTTTCTTGAGAAAAACTGATCTATCCTTGCAATATCTAACTTAATACAACCAATAGTGCTTTAGTGACCTGTTTATGGTACAACTTTCCAATTGCTTTCCCTTTGTTTTAGGTGCTTACTGAACCCATTATGTGCTCCAGAAAGCTATAAATCTCACTGTATTAGCTTATGTAGACACAAGCACCACAAGTAACTGAACATTGAATAAAATCAGTTAAATGAATTACAGAAAGTCAGCTAAATTATTTTAAAGATTCTAGACAGAAAAAATAAATTGTATAATACTTTTCAGACAGCCCAGTGAATGGGATAAGTTATTGTAGACAGTTCATAAAACTGTGAACACAAATTAAATTTGAAGTGGTTAGAAAGTAGAACTAACTATGATGTTTTAAGTGTAGGAGTTGGAACTATTCCTCCTTAGGAGGTAAAATCACCCAATGCTATTCAGTAGAAAAATGAATCATAGGAAGTGGAACTCAGTAAGAGGAAGGAAATGGATAAGGCAGTCCCAAGTAGTTTCTAACCAATTTAACCTCTGACTCTTGACGTAATCCACCAAGTTTCAACAAACAAAATAACAAAAACTGCTGCTGAGAACTGTCACTACTAAAGAACAGATGGAGATATGATAATCGATGAGACACAAGTTGATGAGATGAATGTAAACAGCATACAAACTGCAATTCTTATCAAATCATTTTATTTTAATTTCTTTTATTTAAGATATAACTGCAATGCCCCTTTACAGCTAAAATGTGTTATAAAATAATGAAATCCAAATAAACTGTTAGCAATCATTCAAGCTACGAGCAGCAAGATGACTTAAATTACACAATGAGTAATAATCAGCATAGCTATTAATGTACCCCCACAGTGCGGCAGGGGCATTAGCACCTACAAGAGTTGCTATGGATTGTGGATAGCTAGGAAGTTAGGAAACACCTGCATACAGCACAACTGAATGTAGCAGTGCTTGATACAATTCTTCTCACTCTGTTTTGTAGCATAAGACAAAAAAAGATCAGAGAACTAGAAATAGAAACTGCAAAAAAGTCATTCGCCAAATAGATCATGGCTGTGGGAGAAAAGGGAGAGTGGGAATGTGCAGATGCGAATATGCACACAGGAAAAATATAAGTCAGAACATGGACAGTTAGACAGAGCTCCAGTTGGCAGGACTAACAGAATCTGAATCCACAAGAAAGGAAATTAATCGAAAGTACATGGTATCTCTGTGTGTTTGCATGTGGTATGTGTGTGTGTGTGTGTGTGTGTGTGTGTGTGTGTGTGTGTGTGTGTGTGTGTGTGTGTGTGTGTGTATGTGTGTGTGTGTGTGTGTGTGTTTTTAAGAAAGCGAGAGAGAAGACAAACAACATGCACACAATAATGATGTGCACATAGTGCACGCATGCGTGCGCGCGCACACACACAAACATACATGCATACCTTAAACAATATTTTGTTACATTCATCGTGTGAGGATTTTGTCCAGAAGATAATTAACTACCACTAAGTGAGAAGCAATTCAATGTACCTCTTCAGTTCAGTACCTACCTTTTATTGATTTTTTGCAACATTTGTAGTCTATTAGTCTAAATGCTACCTATAGCATAATTTTAAAGAGCCCACACTCCATGAAAGTTGACCCTATCTCACAGTTTTTTCCCCTCCCTGTAATACCACGTAAAGGACAACAGAGTGGAGTAAGGAATAGTACTGCCACCTCACAACAAGGAGTTCTCTGGTTTGGTTCTCAGCTGGTGTGTCTTCCAATCAGACTCTACATGTCTTCCCTGTGTTTGTTTGGAATTTTCTTTCCATACTACATTTTTCTACTACATCCCAAAAGACAAACAATTGATAGATTGGTGATTCAAAATTGCCCAATAACCTTTTTCTGTTCCCTACTTGCCTAGTAGACCCTGTGGATAGTGGCATCTTCTTGTTATCATTCTAGGAGCCTGATACAACTTGACAGTGCTGGCTGGACAGAATACCATCTAGATGTACTATGTTACCTAGAAAGCTTTCAGCAGTTTCTGAGTCCAGCATTTTAAGTTTTCCCCAACACAAATTATAAAGGTGCCACCATTCTTTTCTTGTCCAAATCTGACATGCTTTCAGAAATGATTTGCTGCACATTGTATGCCACAGGCTACACATATCTGTTTTTGTAGTGTTTACTGTTTATCAGCACACAAAATTTTACATCCAGAGGCTGTGCCTTACTGATGATAGGAAAGTGTTATCAATCAGCAATAGCAGTTAAAGTGAAACTCTTTTCCAAAGAGTTCTCTGCTAGAGAAATCATTAAATGAAGAAGACTGTGAGGCATGTTGTACTAAAACACTTCATAAATAAAATGGTAAGTGATATTATTCTTGACCAGTGAACTGTTTGCTTCATGCATATAACTATGAAAACAACTGCAGTCAATATGAAATAATTAGCATTCATTTGCCTTACTAGCTCTTTGAAGTGGCAACTGTCAGAGCTGGGAGACATTCTGGCAAATGTTAATACTTAAACACGAGTATGTAATAGAGGTGAGAAACTTTAACTTTGAATACTTTACAAAGCCATGCAGTTTTCTTGCCATACATTGCAAAATACTCAAATGCAGGATAAACATTTTTTTGGTCGCTCATAGTTATCACAAATCATAACAATTCAGTCAAAATAATGTGCCTGCAGTGGCATTCTAAGAAGTCAGTCCCCCGGATTCAGCAAGCAGCCATGCAGGAATAACCTATTCCTGCACAGCAGAAATTGTTCCTGATCAGCACGGCAGCGCACCATACATATGTATGAAGGCGTGCTGCCGTGCTGTGAAATGGACACAGTTCCGTGTACGAGTACAGGGGGGGGGGTGAGAGCAGAGCTCTCACAATGCACATGCTCCCTGCACTCCAGAAGTGCTGTTTGGCAATTTAAAACAAGCATGAACACTCGTAACATCCCTAACCCGTCAGGGTAAGAAATCTGGTCAAAGCCATAAGGGATAATTGTCCCTACCAAGCTAAAAGTGGATAGAATAACAGATTTAGCATAAGCACATAGCGCACACCTCCCAACCCGTCAGAGTAAGGAATGTGGACAAAACCAAAAGGGGCAATCGTCCCACAAAGCAGAAAGTTGATAGAATAACAGGTTCAGCATTAGCATGGATACTCTGAAGGGTACAAATAAAAAAACACAACAAAAAAATGTTTTTTTATACATGCAATAAAGTTTAAGCATAGCTGTGGGGATGTGCCCATTGCTTAGCTGTGCTTAGCCCAGCTGAAGCAGCATAAAAAGTTAAAAAGCAATAGACATCCAGCATAAGCATAAGTATAATAGTGTAGCAGTTAGCGTTATGCCTTGCATGTAATCATTTGCAGTTCGAGCCTCATCAAAGCCATTTCCATTTTGTATGTATAAACATTAAACATTTTATTTTTTGCATATTTATGTAAGAAGTAACTGATTTTTCTCAACCAGAGTAGTGTATTAGGCCCAGATGAGAGGTGTCAGTGTAATAAAGTAGTGAAACACCCATATAAACACAAGTGCCCCATACAGTATAGTCATACAAGAATAAATTAATCACAGCACATTGGGGGATGTCAGGGAAGGTAAATAAATCTAATATTACGCAATGAATGATGAATCAATCCCATACAGGTGGCAGACCAATATAATAAAACATAAGCAATGCTAAGCATTGCACAGCTATGTTGACTGGGTGTAAGCATTGTGTACATATGAATACTAAGCAAAGAATAGCCCAGCTAAGTGGATTTGCCCATTGGTAAGCAATGCTGAGCCTGCCCTTTTAAGCACTGCCAACCTTAGCTAAGCAAATCTATCCGTAGCTTAGCTTAGCTCTGCCTTTTGAAAACTGTCCAATCATGGCAAAGGGTGGGAAACTGTCCGTATTTAAACCCTGCAGGTGGGAATACAGCTCATAACTGGTTGTAGCTCTCCACTGTAGGGAGTAGCAGGTCCGGCACCCCTATGCCGACCTGAAATGGAGGAGGAGGGAGCTCTTGGAACAGTGGTTCTAAGAAGCAAGAGACAGGGGAGATATCCCTGTAGTGTGTAAGTATTCATAGCAATAATTGTTTACCAAAGTCCAGCCTGTGTATGTGATGGGTAGGTAAGGATAAATGTTTCTCTATTTTCATTACAGCTGCAGCTGAGTGGGCTCTGAATCAGGAAGCCCATGCCAGCAGGTTGCAAAGGCTGGGTCGCGAGGCTGGTGAGTAACAATCCTGCTTATAGCAGTCATACCAAACAAATATAAAGGAGTACCAGACAAGATGACAGTAATAGTCCCATATAGGTCATATTTAAATAAAAGTGTAACTACCTGGCAATAAAGTTCTAAATCCTGGACTGGTTGTGTTTACTCTGGTATTGTATGGCCTCACATGTTGCATTCACCAAGATCTGGTATGTGAAGAGTATTGTTGTGTCAACTGTTTCTTACACTGTGCTACATAAAAAATATGTCTAGGAATGTCTGTATAAGAATGTTGTAATTACAGGGTCAGATTGTACAACCAAGAGAGACTTAGACAGAAAACACTGAAGGAAAAGCCAGCACTTTGTAAATAGCTCACTCTGATGAAACACAAATTGTTGTATTTTTAGCACGCGCACACACACACACACACACACACACACACACACACACACACACACACACACGCACACACACACGTGCGCGCGCATGCACGCACACACGCACACACGCACACTCCCATAATTCGAATCCCGGGAGTGGTAGTAAGCTATATGCATAATCATACCTCTCAACTATACAGATTTCTGCAGAATGCCAGATATTTGCCTCATATTTTTGACCTGTTCCTCTATTTTCCTGGCAAATCACTGGGATGATCTCAGGATTGTAGTCACTAAATAATGGCATACATTTGAGTTTCAGACTTTAGATCCTTCAGAAAATGCATATTAAAACAAATCCTGTTACTCTAGCATCTTTCTAAACGTTTATAAGAGCAATATTTAAAGTATGTCCCTGTTTGCACCCCCAGTTTTCAAGCTTTATACAGATTGTTTGCATTAAGAGGTTGAGAGCTATGTGCAGTATTATAACAAGGAATCTGAGAATATGTGTAAAAACAGTCATGTAGTGTTAACAAACATTCCCTCCACAGGT
Organism: Protopterus annectens; assembly: GCF_019279795.1. NCBI lineage: Eukaryota > Metazoa > Chordata > Ceratodontiformes > Protopteridae > Protopterus > Protopterus annectens. The sequence goes on along the minus strand of NC_056746.1, from coordinate 1,049,247,412 downwards.
CTACCAGGCAACAGAAGTAGAATTTAGCTATAAGACAGTTGAAGTATACACTGTGTACAAGCATACCACTGCCCAAACCAAGGCCAAAGAGTATTGTAATAATACCTCTAGAGTAATAATTAGAGCAATGATCATTAAAGTTGTGAGTACTGCAAGGATATACAAGTTGTTAATTGACACCCCCCCCCCACCATATCTGCAACAATAATCTAAACACACAAATCAATGGGTATGTTTTACACCAAACATACTGTTGGGACATATGTCCTATTGTACAACAAATATTGAAATGTGTTTCTATTAATGTCCCATGTTGAAATACTATCATTGTTGGCCTATTGCTATCAATGTAACCTGCATGTCATTGTAATGGCCACTGTGGTTCCATATATGCATGTGTTCTGTTTGCTATGCAACTGTTCCAAATCTGTTGTTTTGGGTTAATGGGAATATCTATGCATGCTGTTATAACTAATCCTGGATTGTGTTGACTATTACTAACCCACAAATGTTCTAAAACTGTAACACCATAGTAAGTTTGGAAAGAAAAGTCCCAGCGGACCCACCTCTTCTGCCTCATCTGGCCATGGCACCGGGCCACATCACATCTGGGACCCACCCTGGGACCTCCTCGTCCGCTGGTCCTGCACCACCTTTGGGTGGAATTGCCTCAGGGGATGGGGCTGGCCCCCCCTGGGAGTGGACACAGACAGGATCCTGTCACCCAAAGCAGGTCCGGGGTTTGGTGCATAGTGAGCTCTGAAAGGAGCTTGGAGATCTGCTACACCAGCTTGAGGGCAGCATGGCACAATTAGAGGGTCAGCATGCCCCTCCTGCTCAGCCCCCAGCACAGCCACCTTCAAAGCCATGAAGGTGCAGTGGTGACTGCTCATGGGTGAGGACCTCAGTCCCACTGTTTCCATTTGGGGGCTCATGGGCTTCCAATTTCCAAACACCCCTCCCCGTCCAAGGTGTTTACCCCCCACATGTGTCATATACCACCCTGTATGCTGGCTTGTCTGTCGTGTCTGTCTTCCTACCCAACCTACCTCCCCAAATATACCTACTATCCTTCCCCAACATCCCACTCTCATCTTAAAAAAAAGGGGGCAATCTGTTCCCAAAAAAACATTTTGTCCAATACTTAGCTGTCCATTTCACACACATGTCCATTGGACACGTAATCTAGTCTAATTGGCTTCACAACACATTATTGTTGTTCTCACCCCTCTCTCAGGGATTTGAGTGTTCAAATATACCTCCAAATTCAGTATATATGCACAGCTGTTGCTGTAGAAGAAATGGACAGCTATGGACCTTATCTACACCCACCCTGCACATCCCTAGCTACTTTCCCTATTGTCTTTCCCTCTGCATGCCCTCATTTTCACTACTTTCCTATCATCCCTTTCTCTTCTCTTTTAAAGAAATTAGCTTTGTGGTAAGAGGGAATAAGCACTTTTAAGCAGTACTAAGTGGGATTAATCCTGTTTGCATAGCACTAAGCAATGCCTACACAAATTAAGCACTTTTCAGGCTGTCTGTAAGTATACTTAACCGGAAGTTAGCATTGCTTACCATTGCACAAACCAGCATAAACCCACTTACAACTGCTTAAAAGTGCCTTAATCACTCTGTATCCAACAGCCCTTGTTCTGCCCAGCAACAAAATAATCAGCCCTTGCAAGTCTCGAACCCAGCACCCTGCACACCATAGCCATAGCAAGTTACCACTAAGCCATCTGAGCTGCAGATAGGTGTAATATTTTCTCAAACATATCATGCAGCACAGTCATTCAACAGTATGGAAAATGCATTTATATATGTGTACATATATATATATATATATATATATATATATATATATATATATATATGTAGACATACATGTCTATACATAGCTATATGTATGTATGTATATATATAATGTATGTAGTGCATTCAGACATTGGATCCACACTCTGAACCTCTCACTGCAAAACATCTGACTAAAGGCACTGTAAATGGGGGTGAAGAAGCCCAAAATAGGGACTGCTTGTAATTATTGCCATTATCCCTTCCTCCAGAGCTGAACTGTTCTGCCTTTCAACAAGATAACCAACACTTGCAAGTTTTGAACCCAAGAACTTGCACAATATAGTCATAACAAGTTACCACTAAGCCATCTCAGCTGCAAGATGCTGTGATGATTTCTCTTACATTTCATGCAGAACAGTCAGTCTGCCATAGAGAATGTACAATATGGAAGCACTAAACATTCTAATGATGCATACACACACACACACACACACACATATATATATATATATATGTATATATATATATATATATATATATATATATATATATATATATATATATATATACACACATACATACATACATACATATACAGGGTGCACAGAACATCAAAGCTATTATTCCTACAGTTGCCACCCTTTCAAATGGCCAGTGTCTGATTCTTTCCTACAAATGAGAATTATTGCATGAAACATATACCCACACACAATACAAAGCACATGACACCGCTCACAGTCTGCCTACATATAAATGTTTATTTGTGTACTATTTCAGTTGTTTATTTATTTTATTTCATTTATTTATTTACATTTGTTGACCAGGAGTGTCTGACTGGACGTAGGTCCATTTTCAGCGGAGGCCGGGGAGAAAAGCTCCACAGTTAAAATAAACAGACAGTAGTTACATTGGATTACTTAGTGATTAACAATATAACATAGCAATTACTTACAACATATTTACAGATGAAGAACATAGTACATCAGTAGACAACTAGAATCTTTATCTGTGAAGTACATAACAGACATTAACAAATGTTACAATAAGAAGTTCCTGCTGTATAATAAGTACTAGGCTTATGAGCATCTGAGCTTGCTATAATCAAGGTAGTTAGTGGAGTGGAAAGAAAGGTAGTGGTTAGATGGGGTGGGTGATTTTAGAGTGGGAGTCGCAAGGACATAACCAGCATGTTTTTAGGTGCACTTTTAGTAAAGTTTTGGAGTGGGTGCATGATGGTACGGAGGTAATTGTGGGTGGGAGGGAGTTCCATAATTTGGCTATGGTGCAAGAGAATAGTGCTTCACCAGCAGAGTTATTGGCTTTAGTGATCTGCAAGTGATTTTTGTTGCTGGATCTTAGTGGTCTGGTGGTGCGATAGGGTTGGAGTAGATTCTGGAGGGATGGGACATTTAGTGGATGGTTTACTAGTTTGTGGGCAAGTGAGAGTTGATACCATTGAAGGAGGTGAGGGAGTTCAAGCCAGCCCAGTTCAGCAAGTGAGAGACAATGGTGACTACGGTAGGATGCCCCTGTGGCGAATTTGGCAATTTTGTTGTAGCAGGTCTCTAGCTTGTTTAGATCGCATTGTCTTAGGTTGGTATATATTGGAGAGGCATAAAGTAGGGTGGAGATAAGGTGGGAATTTGCTATTAAAATCTTTGCTACTTTGGTGAGAAGTTGCTTATTTCTGTTTAACGCTCCTAGTTTTTTGTGGACTTTTTTATGGTCATGGATATGTGAATGTCAAATTTTAGTTTATTGTCTATTTCCACTCCTAGCAATTTGGTGTGTTAAGTTGGGTATATAGTGGTGTTGTCTTTTGCTGTGACCGCCCTAAACAAAGCAAAAAACACAGCATCAATGGGACCTGACGGTATCCCGGGGTGCGTGTTACGTGAACTCCAAGAGGAGCTAAGCCCACACATAAAAATACTATTTAACCTTAGCCTTACTTCGGGATATGTACCTGAACACTGGCGTACAGCAACAGTGGTCCCACTCCACAAGGGGGGTGCCTCTACAGACCCTGGAAACTACCGCCCCATAAGCTTAAATAGCCTGGTCTGCAAAGCTATGGAAAGAATCATTATGGACCTCATAAACAGAGACATAGGGGACCTATAGACACTTGACCCCACCCAGTTCGGCTTTGTAAAGGGCAGATCCTGCCTTTTAAACCTGGTTGACTTTTTCGAAACAGTCACTAGAGCCATTGATGAGGGCAAAGCAGTCCATACAGCATACCTGGACTTGGCTAAGGCCTTCGACACAATACCCCACTCAGGCATCATAGATAAGCTAAACAGCTTAAAAGTAAACCCTTATGTCACTAGATGGGTTGCAAACTGGCTAAAGGACAAAACCCATAAAGTTAAAATTGCTGGAGCAATGTCAGACTCAAAGCCAGTCACAAGTGGTGTCCCACGGGGATCTGTCCTGGGACCCCTCTTGCTCGGCATTTATTTCTCAGATGTTAAAGCAAACATGGGAGGGCTGTGGCTGACAAAGTTCGCAGATGACTGCAAACTAGGCGCCATAGTCGATACACCAGCAAACACACACATCCTACAAAAAGGCCTCACTGAAACGGACAACTGGTGCCGTAGTCACAGCATTAAACTAAATGCCAAAAAATGTATAGTCATCCCTTTTGGAAAAAACAAAGTACCCACAAATTATCACATAGACAGCAACCCACTGAGTACGGAAAAAGTAATCAGAGACCTAGGGACCCAAGTAGACAGCGACCTCTCATTTGACACCCACGTTGCCAAAGTGGTTAGAAAAACATTCTACCTTGCACACCTCATCATGAAGGGATTCACATCCAGATCCAAGGATGTCATTGTACCCCTATATTCCTCCCTCATCAGACCCATGATTGAGTACAATGCCCCATTTGGTATGTACCTCAGCCGGCATTTGCAACAGCTGGAGAGATCACAAAAGTACCTCACCAAAAGGATCAAGGGTCTCCAACATATGTCTTATTCTGCCAGACTAAAGAAACTTCAGCTCTATTCAGTAGCATACCGCCTGCTCAGAGGTGATCTCTGCCTGACGTACAAGGCCATGTCCAATCAGGATCTGATGGACATGCTCCACCTCAAAAAATCCAAATCCATCAGGAGCACGAGAGCTAAAGACTTAAACCTCGGCACAAGTATGAATAGGACATGCTGGAGGGATAGATTCATAACCCAGAGGCTTCCCATGCTTTGGAACAGGATCCCAGTTCATATTAGGCAGAGCCCCTCACTGACTCTCTTCAAGAGAAATCTTGATGAGTGGATGGGAGATCGTAAGTTTACCCCAGGGGTCACATCTGTGCCACTGCTAGACAGGGGCACAGTAAACTAATTCTATTATATAAGGGGATCTTCATTGTGTCACTACTAGACAGAGGCACAGTATTCTAGATTTATTCTGTACATTTTTGTACCATTTCATGGGGTGGCAAAAGCCACATCACTATGGCTAGTCTTACAAATGCCCCAGGGCAGATAGCCTAGTACTATACTATGAAACTATGAAACTATGAGAGTTGTTCTGAGTATGTTTGGTGGGTTGGAAGATGAGTAGTTTAGTTTTGTTTGGGTTGAGTCTTAATTGGGCATCGGATAACCAAGTTTCAACAGAGGAAAAGGCTTCCTGTGTGACTTTTTGCAGTTTGGGTAGGGACTGGGCTGAGCAGATGATGGTTGAGTCATCTGCGTATTGTATGAGTGTGCCATATTTGGTGGCAGAAGCTAGATTATTGGTGAAAACATAGAAGAGTAGGGGTCCAAGGATAGATCCTTGGGGAACCCCTATGTAGACAGGTAGTTGGAGAGATATGTCATTCTGCCATACAATGGATTGTTCGCGGTCAAACAGGTAAATCTGAAACCAGTTGGTGAATGATTGAGAGAAGGATAGGTTATTGAGGACAGAGATAAGTTGTTTGTGTGAGACCATGTCAAATGCTTTAGATAGATCTAGGAAAGTAGCAGAGGAGAGATAGCCATTGTTTTTATGCTGAAGGATAGTGTTAGTAAAGGAGACTAAGGCAGTGGTGGTGCTATGGTTTGGTCGGAAACCATGCTAAGTATTGGAAAGGAGGTTGTTAGTAAGGAGGTAGTCTGAGACCTGAGAGTGTATGCATCTCTCTAGTATTTTGGAGAGTGGAGAGAGAATAGCTATGGGGTGGTAATTGGTTAGTTCTGAGGAGGATCCGCCTTTGTGGAGGGGAATTATATATGATACGTTCCACAGTGTGGGAACGTAACTTTATGACAAAGATCGGTTAATCAAGATGGATACTGGGTAGGCCAGAGCATCAGCTGCGATTTGTAGGTATTCACTTGGGAGGTTGTCTGCTGGTAATTTGGTGGGCTTAAGTTTAGTTAAGAGTTTTTTTTATGTTGGAGGTAGGTACAGGAGAAAATGAGAAGGCAGTGGGGAGATTACTAGTTGAAGGTGTGGGTTGGAGGGGAGGGGGGTTGTGTTGTTCAGCTAGTGGTAGTATGGTTTGTGTGAAATGTGCGTTGAATGAGGTAGCAATATTTTCTGAGGAGTGAGGGATGTTAGGAGGAGGGGTACTGACTTTACCTGGGTGGAGGATGGAGTTTATGAAGGACAAGAATTGTTTGGGGCTGTGTTGGGAGGAGTGTAAGGCAGACTGGTAGTATTGGAATTTGTCCTGTTTTAGTAGCTTTTTGACTCTATTGCGTAGTTCTAGGAATTTCTGTCTAGTTGAGGGGGTTTTGGTTTTGCGCCAGTGCTCCCAGGCTTTATCCCTTTTTTTCATTTCTGATTTAGTGGTTTTCTGTAGCGATGGGGAGGGTTGTGCTTTGGTTCTGGAAAGTCTTATGAGGGCATGGTAATTAAGGATGCTCAGGAAGGTAGTATTAAAAAATTCAACTGTGTCATCAAGACTGAGGTACTTTAGAGGATGCCAGTTACATTCTTTGAGGGATGAGATGAATGTGAGTGGGTTAAAGTTTAGTTTTTTATGTATCTGATGGTAGATGACAGGTTTAGCTTGGTATAGGTATTTTTCGAGTAGGAATGCTGGGGAGTGATCACTGAGGCTATCTGATAAGCAGCCTGTTATATATGACTGGGGGCTCTTACTGACTAGTATCCACTCCAGGGTAGTGTGCTTGCTGGAGTTTTTATTTATCCTGGTTGGCAACTGGACTAGTTGGGTGAAGCCATGAAGGTTTACATGATGGGTTGGATGGTTGCCAGAACAGGATTGTCAGTCAATATTGAAATCACCTAAAATTTCTTGGCGGAGATGGTGGGTAGACCAGCTGAGGAGGTTTTCTAGTGGAGGGATGTTTTGGCCAGGGGGGGAAGTAGCATCCAATTATGTTGATGGTTTTGTTCTGGTTTATTTTGAGGTTGGTATATATTATTTCTTCATTGCCTATTTGTGGAGCTGATGATTTTAAGATCTGGATGTTTAGATGCTGTTTAAATATTACAGCTACACCGCCTCCTTTCTTGTTTAGCCAGTCTACTCTTAGTATGCTGTAACCTGTAGGGAGTATTTGCTCACTGGTAATGTGAGGTTTTAGCCAGATTTCTGTCAGGATGACTATATCTGGCGAGTACAAGTCTATGGTGGCATGGAGTTCATGGACTTTGTTGGATATACTTCTAATATTTAGGCTTAGTAGAAGGAAGTCACTTGACTTTCTATTGGCTGTAATATGGGAGACATTGTGGTTTCTAGTCTGATTATGAGGATTGGGGTTGGAGATGGTAGGGCCAGGGTTGGGGTGGATGTCTCCACTTAGGGCTAGTTTTGATATGCATGAGGTTATTAATTTTCTCAGTTTTTGAATGTGTTTGTTTATAAGGGAAACTTTATGATTGTGCTCTGTGGGTAATAGGTATGGTGGGAGGGTTACTATGTTAAGTTGTAGGGATGCTTTATGTTTGAGTAATATAGTTGGTAGAATATGTGAGGGGGTACACAGGGATGGTTCTTGAGTTGGTGGGAGGGGAGCTGAGTGAGGGTGAGACATGAGTGGTGGTGTGAGTAGTAGTACAGTGGTAGTGGTTGAGTGGGGGAATGACGGAGCTTTAATAGGATGTAAGATATTCAAGGAGAGTGCATGCAGTGAACATAGGTAAGGTATGCTTGTACATGTTAGTTGAGGAGGTGTGATAGTAGTGGGAAGATGGAGTAGGTATTTTTGGGTTTGCACTGTGGTTGGGTATTGGAAAGATGGGAGGGGTTTGTGAGTGTAATAAAGGTGGGATCACTGGGGGTGGGAGGAAATATGGGGCAGGGTGGGGAGCGAAGTGGGTAGAAACCCTGTTAGTTGCTCTTATGGGGGTCTGGAAACAATCAGGTAACAGAGTTAACTGATAAATGAACATATGCTAGTGACAAGGGTGGTTGTAGTTTTAAAAATGGTGCCTGCCACAGGTAATATTTATTAACTTTGGGATTGTCTTAAGGTAATAAACAGGGAAGGGGGAGGGAAAAACAAGGGTGTGAGCAGGCAGTTCTTTGTACTGCTGCCAATGAGCCAAAGCAAAGACAAATTTGTGTTTAAGAAACAATAACAATTGACCAAGGACTGCTCTGAAACTGTAAGTCATTTCTTAACCATTTCTCAGGTGGAAAAACAGGATAACCTTGTATCAGTAGGTTACTGTGGTCTCAGTTTAAATTAACAAACACACAGTATTGATCAGTTATGGATACTATTTGCTAACAGAAGGGAATAAGAGAGAAAGTGGAAGATGAGTGTGTGTGTGTGTGGGGGGTTACTTACAAGCCAAAGCACAGTGCTCTCCAGGGGAAATGAATATTGGCTCAAACAGGTAGACACATACTCAAAGTTAACCTTAGCTGTTTGCAGACAGTTCAGACCCGGACTGCGCTTTTCTTATAAGAATGATAAAGGTGGTACCGTAGTTGCATACTTAAGAGTGGTGTTAGGTCTAGAAAAGAAGAGTACAGAGAGGAGTAAGCACTTTGAGATGGTAAAGATATATTATAAAGATTACAAAAAACAAACTGAGCAAATAGCTACTGTATGCAGGAAAAATATGTCTTGAAACAACTACTAGTATATGCAGATACTGAGCCAATTGGAAAAACATCTGTTAGAAGAAACCTCAGACAGTTATGCAGTCACAGATAAAAATATAGCGAGCAGCACTCTGTCGTGGTTTTCTAATGTGATTCTATCCACCAGTAACAGCACAATTATATAGATATAATTAGACACCAGTATGAGCTGTCTACACACAACACAATTACATGAATAACATTAGTGAACAAGGTGCAGCAATGCAAATAGATCATACTATTATACTAAAAACAACTTGGTGCAGACAAAATGCTAGCATGCCATAGTAACTTCCAGTAATAATACATAAATCATATTAGATGTCTAACACAATTCAACATAAACATATACAGTTGTAAAATGCCTAATACAATTCAACATAAATAGGCATTCACAGTTGTAAAACACTTACTGGAAAGACACTGAGCTCCTCATGGAGCCTGTAGCAGAGTGGATTGTAGTTTTAAAAATGGTGCCTGCCACAGGTAATATTTATTAACTTTGGGATTGTCTTAAGGTAATAAACAGGGAAGGGAGAGGGGAGAACAAGGGTTTGAACAGGCAGTTCTTTGTTTAAGAAACAATCACAATTGACCAAGGACTGCTCTGAAACTGTAAGTCATTTCTTAACTATTTCGCAGGTGGAAAAACAGGATAACCTTGTATCAGTAGGCTACTGTTGTCTCAGTTTAAATTAACAAACACACAGTATTGATCAGTTATGGATACTATTTGCTAACATAATGGAATAAGAGAGAAAGTGGAAGATGAGTTTGTGTGTGTGTGTGTGGGGGGGTTGCTTACAGGCCAAAGCAGAGTGCTCTCCAGGGGAAATGAATATTGGCTCAAACAGGTAGACACATACATTACTTATGTCTCACAACTATTTGGGTCCCTCTGGTATACCACTGGGGCAGCAGCCAGTAGCTGGTGAGTATGGAGTTGTTTTGTTCAGGTTTGCCAATACACTGGCCATGTTATGGCCATGCTATTTGCCATGCACACATTTAACATACCTACCCATAATGCATGCTGTACATATTCACTTATTGTTGGTGTTAACTGCACTGCATCACAGTGGTCACCATGGTGGCATATCTGAAGGGTATGTAAGAGTCCTGCAGTATACCTAACAACCTATCAGTTCAAGATGTGTGGACAGAGATGAACATAATGGTGGGACAAATAGCCTACAGTAGGGACATGTCTGAAATATTACCCTTGTACAGTGGCTACAATAGTGTATACACCACTATTACAATGGCAACTGTTCCTGATATAAACAACGAGAAATCACAATACCACATTCCACACCATTTACAACCTGTAATGTGATCCTAACATGAGCAATGAATGTGTAATATGGAATCCTATGTTAGGACAACAAATATGGGGAATACATACCTTAACAAACACTGGAAGCATATGTGTGCACAGACTCCAAATAAGATATTGTGGAAGCAGCTTGTGATGTACTGACAGCATTCACTCTTCTTGAGTTCACACCTTCCATCAAGTACAAGGCCTCAATGTCACACCAAGTCATGGTCTGCTGTCCAAGAAGTATGTCCATGATATTTGTGCACACAATTGCAACAGAGGCAGTCATGGCTTTCACACATCTTACAAGCCATGAAATGGATCCCATATCCAAAAGGTAGAACTCAAGAGTGGGAAAACCTTACCTCACCATTCCATATACCATGACAAACAGTGCAGACAGTTATGTATGTGTGTATGAAGTATTGGACAACATTGATGTAGAAAATAAACAGATGCCCATCCAAAACAGATGAGAAAACATGTTGCAAACTGGTCATGGAGGCTGCCCAGAAACATGCAGCAACACTGAGGGAGTTGCAGGAATGTCTAGGAAGTACTGCCTGTGCAGTACCTGTGTCAACAATTGCCTGGATTCTGCATAAGGGTGACCTATGGGTTAGGGTAATCAGACGGAAGAGTTGTCCCACATAATATTATCATCCAAAGCTCTCTACAGGTAGTATAAGCATAACCTCAAGTCTCCCAAAGGCATGTGTTGCAATGTGTAACGGTGTGATGAGACCAAGGCTCAAACCTACAGACAGTATTCATAAAGATACATGTAGTGCACAAGCAACACCTCACCACACTTCAGGGCCACCATCCCCAATATTTAGCTTGCCGGTGCCACTGTACACCTTTAGGATTGCTGTTCATTAGCTGGAACTAGGCCAGTATACATGGTGTTTGGAATTTGGAACACTGCAAAATAACACTCATGGTTGTCCCATAGTTGTCAAGCATCTGCAATAAGGCTGAGGATATGGAGGGGTGTCGGCTTGACACAGTGAACTGAAGCATACATCCAAAGCTTGCTAAGAATGGCTATATCTGAACACAGTGAAGGATATGAATTGTGCCAGACATAAACCTGACTCTACAGCAATACTGAAGCCACTGTGTGACCTCCAAGGGCTATGCACATGAGCTGACCTTGCAATCTGGCATAGTTGGGGGAAATTTGTAGGGCAGAGTGATCAAATAATAGCAAGTTAACATGGGCTATGCTAGTATACCCCTTCCAAGAACAGTGACTGCTGTAGTTCACTTAACAGGTCCTTCAACAAGCCATTATGTTAAGAGTGTGCACACTTATGCAAACTACATATTGCATGCATCTCATTCAGCATCTGCACAACTAACACATTTGTTTGATACTGCATTGGATTGCATAGGTCATATGTCACATATCAGGTGTGTGTAATGTTAACAAATGTAGTATTGTGGCCCCATTGCATATCATAGAAGAGGCTGGCATGTCAACAAGGGTGTGTACACTCCTCATATCCACATTAATTTTAAAGGTTGTCCGTGCAACTGGATTTTACTGCACATACATGCATTGCCGATTATGAGATCTGCAAATCAAAGGACAGGCATTAATTACTGCCATCAGTCCTCATATCATTTCAGGTATGTGTCAGACAAACACGTAGGGGCTGTGAGCAACAGAGCAAACATAACTGCCACACATATACACATTCAGAAATGGTGTGTACACTTGTGAGGTATGGTGCACAGTACATGCCAGTGTGCTGTACAGGTGCACAGTAAATTTCAGGAGAAGGGGCATCACCTACTAACACAACAGAGATATATAATATTGGTAACAAAGATTGAGTATGGCTGCAGTGCATGCTGTTGAGTGCCATATGTCATGCATGTTGACTGTTGGGTAATGAGAGGTCTGTATAATAACTTTCTGCCACCTCACCTGTAAGTGTGTGTGTGTGTGTGTGTGTGTGTGTGTGTGTGTGTGTGTGTGTGTGTGTGTGTAGAAGTAAACTATAATGTACAGGTCTTAAGTTACATTTCTTGTCTGCCCCTCAGAGGTGGTGAGGTGGGTCAGGGTCCTCCTGTAGGCACACTGATGTCAGTGTCCATACAGACTATGACAATGATGATAGGCATATGAGGCACAGGTAGGGTTGTCAGGGGCTGCATCTGTGCCATTGGTTGATATCCAACTTTTATCCACCCCATCCCCCCACACAGTCACAATGCCCATACATACCCCATCACCAGTGTCCATAGATGAGGGACAGTTGGTAGGTGGTGTCATGGGACAGAAAAGTGTGGTGACTGTGGCAAGTGTGCCTGCACACAGCAGCCATAGCCAGATGACCTGCGAGGTACCACACAGGCAGATGTACAGGGGTGCTCATAGGAGGGCTGCTGGCCATCATGCCCCTGGCAGAAGTGCCACAGCAGGTGTCACCAGACACATGTTTCGGTCTGTCATGGAGGCACAGGCACATAGGGAATGTTACACCAGAGATAGTCTAAGGCTCCAGAGGGCTACTCTTCCTGCTGCATGTGACAACATCCGTGATCGTGGAGGTGCCCACTGTTGTTTTGCAGAGATCATGGATAGACAGTTGAGTGAGATGGTGGGAATCCTTAACCATGTAGTGTCTGTGGTAGAGCATGTGGTGGGAGTAGGGCATCAGCCACGTGGAAGTAGGTCAGCAACACCAACAGGTGGAGGTCACCTTGGATGTGCAACAACTCACAGTCATTCCCGTAGTGGCAGCACCAGCACCAGCACTGCAGGGGGGGTGCTGTCCATACCACAACAGAGCAGGCCATGTGCACGTGGTCCTGGCTGGTTCCAAGAGAGATGCAGATCCAGTGGACAAGTATCATCATCAGGGGAAAGTACTATATCTGGGCTTCTGCCTGGTAGTGCCTGTGGAAGCCCTGGCAGGCACAATTCCCATGTCTGTGGCTGGACACAGTGAACTGTACACCCTGCCGTGTATGGTCTGCAGCTGTCCAACAAACTCCTGTATGGGGCAGCCACATGGCAGAAATGTGTGCATGCATACACATCACTAACACAGCTAGGGCACATCCATACCTACACACACCACATCTGCACAGCCCATGTAATAAAGAACCCCCCTAACCCACACACATGATGTCAACCAAATGGCTCAGCCCAGGGCTCTGCCAAACCCACAACACACCCTGTGCATATGATGATAGCTGTGCCACATCTCTGTCATCCGTACCATGCTAATATGGTTCTGATGCACAGGGCGAATGTACTAAGGTTTAGCAATGTAATGCTGTTTAACATGTTTTCAGCTGGAATGATTAATGCTTACATGTCAGGGTGTATAGCTGTCCAGCTATGATGCATTATAGTTGTTATTAACACTGACTGATTGTGGTCTCCATAATGTACTCTGTTTGTGTTCTAGATGTCTGTGTGTCAGCAGGATGTTGGTCTGCTGTCCTTTCCTGCAAGGGGTATGGCACTGAGGTTACTCATTGACTGTATCATATGCCGTGTACGGCTGAACACAGGTAACAGATCTGTATAACAGTTATTACATGTGCCACATGGCTGATAGGTCTGAGGGGTGTATACAGGTGAGTGCATGGTGGCTGATGTAAGCAGCTCTTCTACAGTGGACAATGGTAAGTGTACTGGGTGGCACATACCAAATACACACATGCACAGAGGCTTTGGTGTTGATGCCATACACAGAGAATACTGTTCACATGGATGCACTTAATTTTGCATTGAACTCATTTTGGCCTATGTAATTCCACCAAGACAAAGTTGCCAAAACATCACATCAGTAAATAATCAGTCTGCCAGTTTAATGTCATTGTCCTCTTCCCCAATGTAGTGCAACCCTGGAGTTGGTAAACATAGGTGTGCTGGTATGGGTAGCACAGCCCCCACTTTGGGGGGGTGTGGGGGTGGTGTAGAAACACACATAGTGTGATTAACAACTACTTAACCTGTTAACAAACTGTACAGAATAACAGCATACTAAGCAGGGGGATACGCACAACAATAACCCCAATGTGGGTGGCTGTGCCCACAACAACCACACCCATGTATATATACTAACTCCAGTATCGCTATACAGCTGTACATTGAGGAAGAGGGTATTTACACATCCACTACTAGTTTTGATTGAATGTATTTCCCCAAGATGATTGCTTTGCAATGTTACCTTTTGCCAGTTAGTTCTTGGACAAATGATCCCCTGGGACATATATTTTCTACATACTGAAGTAGATCCCTTCACATACACACACACACTTACTTGGCAACACTGACAGTAGGTACTTATTGCTACTAATGTGTTTAGCCTTAATTGCACACACCACAGAGCTTTTAGGGTGAGATGTGCCCCGAGTTTCCTATTAAGTGAAAAATATCACCAGGCCTTGTACAGTATGGTAATGGGGGATGTACTAGGTGCTAATGAACAATACATAGTATGACATACTGTCATATACACATTGACAAACACATACAGTCAGAGAAACATTTGACAGACCTGGGTTTAGCAGTGCTAACTACCTTGTCATTGAGTCCATTCTGTTAGAGTTTTTGCACACAGCACATGCATCATTGGGCTGGACAGTGTAATCAAATACCTGTATCATTAATGGTGACAGCAGTCCTCATACAGTGGACCTTGGGACATGTACTGGGGGTACCATGGTGTAAAGACAGTATACCCAGCACCCACACCCACATTGGATATTGTACACACTGAAACCCATGATAATGCTCTGACATACCCACAATCGCACATTGACCAGGACTGCAATACAAACCCTTGTCTATCTAATCAGTGCTACTACAGGGATATGCATTTATTGCACATGCCTCAGGGATAGTAGGGTGAGGGCTTGTCATGGCTCTCCTGATGTCAGCAACATCACTATCCCTTATAATGTATGGCAAGGTTTATTGTATTTGGAGAATGTGGCCTCAGAATGCTGTCTCCTACAAATATGCACACTCACACACAATTACACACACATACACACACTTGCCAGGAGTCAGAGGGTAACCAGCACCTATCTACCCATTTATAGAACAGTAGGCAAACAGCAACAAGGAGAAAATCAGTCCCAATGTAGAAAAAAACAGCTTAAAATACTTGAGAAACAACAATGGGATAACCACAGTGGTTGTCCTATTTGTAGAACCGTGTCATGCTGGTACTGCAAGCTCCAGGTAGCCCATAGGGTGAAGAGTGTAACAAGGTACATTTTATGTCAATTACAGCAGCAGCCATTTCTAAGTATAGCAATGGGAGGTGTGGTGGGTAAGAAGTCCCTCACAGTATTTTCCACTACAAATTTACAAACACACAGACAATGTTATTCTCAGTAATGCACACTGACACATTTGTCAGTACTATGGTCCATAGGTGCAGGTGTTTCTAGGTGTGTACCAGGCTAATGTCCATGGAGAGATGAGAATAGCAGGGCATGTGGGTGCACTGGTATCATGCCACCTGACATTTGTCAGTAGGCCATCTATCAACTGATGCCACTTGAGTGATCCCCAGGGTGACAGTTAAATTCAACATCCAGTCATCTGGTTTTCTCTTGCAGATGTCCAGCAAAGTGCTCCATTTGACATGTATGCAACATATATTACATAACATTGCCAGTGTCTGGGTTAGAGACCTGAACCCAAGCATGTTCTGTTGACAGTGGTAGTCTGGTTGAAGTATCCATGGCATGTGGTGCATACAGAGTGGGGTTTCCTAGCTGTGGCATTCATAATACAGCTGGGCAGACATGTTAGTCTCAGTCAATCAGAGATTGCCTGTAAGCAGCCAAGATGGATACCTGGCATCTGCACATCTCCACAGAGCATAGACAGAAATTAGCTAGCCAACAGGTTATGCATTAGGATGAATGTTTTCAGATAGACGTCTGACACTGATAGGTATGCCATTATGATTATTACATGACAGCAGCTCTCAATGACATGTCCTAAACACATAGTAGTCTACAGTTAATATCCACATATCAGATCAATATCCAAATAGGTGATACTTAATAACAAACAGCTCACACAGTAAAAACACGATAGTCAGTACTCAGAGTCCAGCTTTGCATGCAGGGGTGTATGGTTCCAGTACTATAATCTACAATCTACTCTTACTTGGAAAAGCACTGTTAAAAGTAGTAACGTAATGATACAATACATGCAAGTGTGACTGCATATAACCTGGGATACTACCCATGTATGAAACACATACAAAGAGAAAAGATTGTGGTACTAGCCATGTATTCTCAGGTGTCCCATACAGTATACTTACACCCCTTGCTACTGTAATGACAGCACATAGAAGCATGTTATGTACATGGAATTAAATACACTTATTAAAGATGTAATTTGCCTGCTATTTTATCAGACTGGAATGTGATCACTAGTTACCAGGGCTGAGCTATGCTTATCAGGTGTAAGCATTGCTGAAATGTAAATGCTAAGCAGATTTGCACACTGGTAAGCAGAGCCTACATGGTGTAAGCGCCTTTTCATTTAACCAAGCCTTAGCACCATTTAGCTTTGCGCAAACTCTCACAAACCCGCTTAAAGCTGATCAAAACTGCATTAACCACTCTGTATCCAACAGTCCTTGTTCTGCCTAGAAACAAAATAAATAGCCATTGCAGGTCTTGATCCCAGGACTCTGTAGACTATAGTCACAGCACTTAACCACTACACCATCTCAGCTGTACTAATATCTGTTGTTTGTTCAAATTTATCATTCAGTACACGTACTCAATAGTACTTAACAATTACTTTGACTACTACAATTGGTTACTACTTGTTAGTGAAAATAGCATTGAATCAGTCATGTTTTAATATCTAAATATACACATATCAGATAAATATGGTGGGATACATCTGAGAAGGTACATACAACACTCATGTTTACATATAACAAAGATATGTGTATATATATATATATATATATATATATATATATATATATATATGTGTGTGTGTGTGTAGATATATGTATACATGCACATACACACACACACACACACACACACACACATACACACATATATATATATATATATATATATATATATATATATATATATATATATATACATGTGTGTGTATGTATGTATGTATGTATAACATATGCCCATAACATGTAGTGGAGTCATACCTCAGCACCATAACTCACAACCTCTTAGTGCAAGGGAATGTAATGTAAATATTGAAGTTATAAATGTAGAATGTTGCTACAGTAACAGGGGTTGTGTCAACAGACATGTTGTGTAGGAAGGCTCTTCTGATACTGACATGTACGCCATCAGTTACTGACAGACATCATAAAATAATCATAGTGAAGTACCACACAAATCACAGTAATGATCCTGTGGAATACAGCAGAAATATGGCCAATAAACGTGGACAGTCTGAAACAATCTGGTTAGTCCAAAGGTATACACAGAACTCCTTAGTGCAAGACATGTGAACCAAGCCTGACAGAGGGGATGTTTACAGCCATGTAAATGGGGATATAAAACAAATACTGGAGTAGATAAGCTCACACAGTTGATGCATTCACACTCTCCTGTCTGTCCTAACACATATTAACTGGAGGAGCATCCCACTGCTTTTTCAGAAATACACAACACTTATGGTGGCCAAGCAACAGTACATCTGACAAATATCTGGACATAATATCACACTAGGTAAATACACTGAGCTGCTAGGCATGTCACTAAGCACTGTGTAAACTACAGGCAGACTGTCACAACACTGACCCAAGTTTCCTATGGGGGAATACACATGTAATTGCAAATATAGTAGGCACTACAGGCATGTAACAGCATGGAGTAACAGACACCAGTGTGAAAGTGCAAACCCACAACCAATCTCAACACAATCACAGTCAAATTATGGTAAGCCTAATTAACAGTACAGTATATGGACTGTGTGAACAAAGTCATCCTCATATTTTCCACTCACACACTAACCCTACATGTACTGTCCCAATTCACAGTGCAGTCTGATGCCTGACTGTGGTATGGGACATGTCTCAGTCTGGCCCTACAAACATATACGCTGATAGGATACCAGAAACTGGAGCAGCATGCGTCAGATAGAACAGGACTATGAACATTGACATCTACCACAGTCTGTACACAGGCCAAGTAACAAATTCAAACTACACCGCTACACAATACTGACACTCTGTCAACAATAACCATAAGTACACAGACCTCACTACTGTACAGACTACAACAGAATGCCCATTTTTTGTCCTCAAATATAAGGCCTACTATAATTAACATGTCTGGCAGTCTGATATATCACTGGCTTGTTGTCAGGAATGATCTCAGTAAATAATGATAAATTGTACATATGCACCTCTTACTGCATGACACATGGACAAAGAGTGACAGATCTGGGGGACAGAGGCACAAACACATGGCTAATATTGACATATTGCAATGATAAACTGAGAAAATTGCTTGTGTAACAGGTTTTGTTGTGACATATCTCTTCTGAGGAATATGAAATCAGTAACACACATGGATGTCATCATTTACTGACTGCAATCATCAGAATATGCCACTGCATTTCTAAAGACAGGAAATCTGTGAGTAACACACCATATCTAACACTCCAAATTGGCCAGTCTGCAGATAGCCCTACAGGTGAGAGTTTCCTCAATCACATAACACTGTCATGTCAGACTTTAAATCATGCAGAACAGCCATATCCACACAAACCCTGTTAAACCAGCATTACTTCAAATGTAGAACAGCAATACTTACATTTTGCTCCATGTCTGGAACATCCCCCTCCTGTTTGTTGGCCTGTCTCCGCAGTGTATGTTGTAAGAGGTATTTCCAACTACCCTCTGTGATGCTATTTGTCAGACACCCACATGAAGTCCTGCTCACAGTGAAGGAAAAGGCCTAAAACCCATATGAAGTGCTTAGTTATAGGAGTGTGTTTCCATGCAATTCGCTATAGGAATGATACCACAGCTGTTTCACATGCAATTAACAAGCGAGGGACTCCAATTCATGCACAGGCCATCAGCTGATCATGAGTATTACCTACAAAGTCAAGCTGCTGCCTATGCAAAACAGATTTATTTTTCCACATATACCAGAGAGGGAGAGAGTGAGATAGACAGAGAGAAAGTAAGAAAGAAAGGGAGAAAGAGCCAAGTGTGTTTGTGCATGATCCGTGGGTGGAGAGTGGTATCTGGGTGTTATAACAGTTACCTATATTGTTTACTAATCCATACTGTCATATAATAATTGCATATAGCAGTACACATTTAAGGCTGTGGATTATCTACAACAACCTCTACAGCGTTTGAAAACTGTTGGCCTTGTAATGTGGACATTGGGACATATAGGTCCTCAATATAATAATGTAGCAAAACCTACACTGCAATGGATCCTGTCATTACACAATTATCCCAACAAGATACTGATGACACACACACACACACAAACACACTTACTAGTACTGAGTTTCAAACCCCTATCTGGCTATCTATTTCTATTACAGTGTTAAACAGTTATTGCATGCACCACGGAGCTTATATGTTGGAGAGCTGTCCAAAGGTATCTTTAAAGGTGAGTGACATCAGCAGCAGCAGTGCTAAAGAAGGGGTAAGGGAAGTGTAGTAAGTGTGAATGTTCACAAAATCAGGTGTCAACAAAGACACACACACACACACACACACACACACACACACACACACACACACACACACACACACTGTCACACAAACACACACATTATCACAGTTGGCAGGACCAGGATTACAGCTCCTACCTAACAAGTCTGTTACACTACAGTATTGTGCAGTTATTACAAGCACCACAGAGCTTAGAGGGCTGACATGTGGCCAAAGGCTTATTTCAAGGTGACTGATAGCAGGCATGCTAAAGTAGGGCAATGGAAGGTGTAGTGAGTGTGAATGGCCTCAAAATCATTCATCTCCACACACACACACACACACACACACACACACACACACACACACACACACACACTTGTAAGTACTGAGATCCATAGGTTAATTGCTTCACAGGTGTGTAGTAGGTGAATGGGCCTGAAGGGTCTACAAGGCTAGGCTAAGGGAATACCTTGGCATCAAGCCACATGACAATAGTCCCCAGTGTGGCTCAGGGGTGTAGTCCATGAAGTAGTCCCCAGGGGTGGGTATTGTATTCACCATTCACTCATCTGAGTTACTATTGTGGGTGGCCAGTGATGTGCACTGCTTCCCATGTAAGTGATCTATATTCTCTAAGTCTAAACCTCAAAATGCACTCACTCGAGGCACTTCTTAAAATGGAGAACATTCCCAGAAGTCTAAACCTCAAAATGCACTCACTCGAGGCACTCAAAATTGAGAACATCAACATCTGTGCAGTGACAGAGACCTGGTTCAAGGCTCCAGAGAGCACCCCTGCATTACCAGGCTATAATTCATACCACACCTTTCGGCCACCTAACCTGGACCGAAACACTAAGGTGGAGGCGTGTCCATATTCATTAAGGATATCCACACCTCCAAGCTAGTTGCTCAACATAATGCATCCAAGATTATCCAAGTGCAACTAACTCTGGGCAAGACCGCAATCTAAATTGTAGCTTGCTACAGATCCCCCACCATGCCCCAGGAGTCCCACACCTCATTTCTTGACACACTGGAAAATATTAGGGTACAACCTAATGCCCTAATAATGGGAGATTTCAACTACCTGACCATTAACTGGGAAAACTACTCATGTACCAACTCTTGTGCTCAACGTTTTCTGGAATTCATAAATTCTAACACCTTGGATCAACAAATCCACACCCCCACCAGAGGCAGCAATATCCCAGACCTGGTTATTACCAACATGGGCAACCAGTGTTCCACACCTGAAGTCAGTTCCTTGTTGGTCAGATCCAACCACAAGCTAATCACCCTAGACATCCACATCCCACCCCCACCCCCATTAGGGAATCCACCATAAAATATTTCTCCAAAGCCAACTTCATGCTTCTTAAGACAGAAGTGGCAAACTTCACAACACCCATGCTGACAGACAATAGAGGTACAACTGCTGAATCTGCACTTTATAAGCAATTACATGACTGCATGGATCGTGAAATCCCTAACAGAGCCAAGATGCTATCCTCCAAAAAAAAGGAAGCCAATCTGGTGGTCCCCTGCCATGAGCAAACTCTACAACAGAAGAAAGTAACTGTTGCAAAAAAGAGTAAAATCCCATGATTGGAGGAACTCCCTGGTCAGCCTCAGTAAGAAGCTGAGATCCCTCATAAAATCCTCCAATGCTAGTTACGAAAACAAAATTACCACTGATTCTAAAGACAACCACAAAGCATTCTATAGCTATGTCAAGAATCTCAATGGCAACACTCAGATCTGCTCTGAGTTACAGCACAATGACACTAAATATACAGAAACAACTGATATTGCCAATATCCTGGCAGATAGGTTCAGTGCTAACTTTACCCCCCCCCCTCTCATCCCCTAAGGGGTCCATCTCTATACCAGAAGAATGCAAAGTTCCTGTAATCATGGCTGCACAGGTACAAAACACACTCTCCAAAGCCAAGAACACAGTTTCCATGAGACCTGACAACATCCCAGGCTGCATTCTTCATGATCTACAGAACAAACTGGCACCCCACCTAAGTACCATGTTCAATCATAGCCTCACCTCAGGCTTTGTGCCCACTGAATGGCACACAGAAATGGTTATCCCACTCCACAAAGAGGGAGCCACCATTAGCCTGATGAGCCTGGTCTGCAAGGCTATGGAATGTATCATCATGGAACTTATAAACAATGACATTGGTAATCTCCAAACTCTGGACCTTACCCAGTTCAGGTTTGTAAAAGGCAGATCATGTCTCCTAAACTTGATAGACTTCTATGAAGTGGTCACCAATGCTGTAGATGAGAGCAAGGTGGTTCACACAGCCTATATAGGTCTCGCCAAAGCTTTCAACCCCATCCCCCACTCTGGAATTATAGATAAACTCACTAAACTAGGTATAAATCCCTATGTCACAAGATGGGTTGCCAACTGGCTTACTGACAGAACCCACATTGTGAAAGTAGCAGACTCCAAATCCATCTTCAGGCCAGTGACAAGTGGAGTACCACAGGGTTCAGTCCTGGGTCCTCTCCTGTTTGGTATCTACTTCTCTGAAGTACAGGCTAACACAGAAGGTCTTTGTATAACGAAGTTCACAGATGACTGCAAACTAGGAGCCATAATCAAAACTCCTAACGATGTGGACATCCTACACTGAGACAGATGCCTGGTGTCAAAACCATGGCCTCAAGCTCAATGCCAAAAAGTGCATTGTCATCCCTTTTGGTAAAAACTCTGTACCCATGAACTACCACATAGGAAGTAGTCTACTTAACAACGAAAGTGTGATAAGAGACATTGGGACACAGGTGGACAGTAGTCTCTCCTTTGCTAATCAGATCACCACAGTAGTCAGGAAATCCTTCTATGTGGCACATCTCATCACAAAAGGTTTCTCATCCAGGAAAAAGAGGTAATTGTTCCCCTCTACTTGTCACTCATTCCACCCATTATGGAGCACAATGCCCCTTTTGGTATGTACCTCACAAGACATCTACAACAACTAGAAAGGCCGCAGAAATACCTCACAAAGAGGATTACTGGCCTCAAACAGATGCCCTATGTAGACCTTCTCAAAAAACTTCAGCTTTACTCCATCGCATATCACCTACTTAGGCGATCTCTACCTAACATACAAAGCTATGTCAAACCCAGAGCTGTTGGACATGCTCCACTTAAAGAAATCCCAATCCCTCCAAGCTACACTCTCAAGGGACCTAAACTTTGTCACCACAATAAACAGAACATGCTGGAGGGATATATTCCTGTCCCAGAGACTTCCCATACTCTGGAACAAACTACCTACCTATATCAAACAAAGCTCCTCATTAGCACTCTTCAAGAAAAATCTTGATGATTGGATGGGAGATAAGAAATTCACCCGGGGATCACTTCTGTGGCTCTGCTTGACAGGGGCGCAGGAAAGTAATTTTCTTGGGTGGTGAAAGCTAGTGTACCATTTAGCTAGGCTTATATAGGCCCTAGGGCCAATACCCTAGTACCTACCTATGAACCTTTGAACCTAACATGGGCAGTGTCTGGGTTGTGCACATGTCCTACAAGTATGTTCTTTGACATGTGGAAGTGTACTTGAGGTCTCTGGGGCATGTTGTGAGACCTGGCTATGTAACTGAGGTCATGCTTGCACCTACATTGACAGCATGATATGAGTATTCAGTGGAGTTAGTGGCATCTGTCCATACAGGGCATGTGTATAAGGCATGGTATTCCTTTTGTAGTATACATTTGCAGACTCTACAGTTCTTGCAGGTGTCCAGTGGGGAACATGGCAAAAGGGCCATTGTACAAATTTATTTGGCTACTGAGGGGATGGAACAGGGTGATATGTCCTTCTACTTGCTGGATAACACACACACACTCAGTCAGGAGATGTAACACATCAAAGTACTTTCTGATGTCAGTGGCACTGTTGTGGTCAATAGGCATGTAGTCCACTGCAATCATACCATGGTTACTATCTGTGAGGCAATATGCAGGGAAGTACCAATATAGTGGTTGTTGCCTAGCCAAGTGTGTTTGTGTATGAGACATGGGTGGAGAGTGTTCTCTGAGTAATAGAAGGATTGCCTGTATTGTTCACCAATCCATACTGTCACATGTAGGGCTATGTATTATCTACACCAACCTCTCCAGTGTTTGACATCTGTTGGCCTTGTAAGGTGGACATTGTGACATATACTAGGTCCTCAACATAATAATTTAGCAAAACCCTCCCCACAATGGATCCTGTTATTACACAATCACAGCAAGCCCCACACAGGATACTGATGATAGACATGCACACACACACACCTACACTTGCGTATACTGAAGATCAAACTCCTACCTAGCTATCCATTGTTACTATAGTGTACTGTATTCATCACATGTGCCACGGAGCTTATAGGATGGATGTTGTCCCAAGATACTTCTAAGGTAAGGAACATCACCAGCTCTTGTAAATACTGGCATTGGATGATGTAGTGGGTGAGAGATCCCAAAAATAATTTTACCCTACACACACATTTACATTTGCCAGGTGTGAGGTTCATACCTCTATCTAACAATCTTTACGGACCATTATGGTTACGTATTTACCACATGCACCACTGACCTTACATGGTTTAGGGTTGGCGACAGGTACTTCTAAGGTGGATAATATTTGCATTGAGCTGTGTACTGGGGCCAAAAATCTTTGCGGTAAAACATACATATGTACACACACACTTGCCACGGATGAGATTCAAACCCATACCTACGTAGTTACCACTACTACATTGTTCTGCATTTATGGCACATGCCATGGGGCTTACATGTTGAATAGCTGTGCCAATGTATCTTTGAAAGTGAGTAACATCAGCAGCAGTGCTAAAGGAGGGGTAAGGGAAGAGTAGTAAGTGTCACTGTCCAAGGTGAGTAACATCAGCAACAGTGCTAAAGGAGGGGTAAGGGAAGAGTAGTAAGTGTCAATGTCCATAAAATCAGGTATCATCAAGCACCCAGATACTCTTTCACACAAACACATGCAGTTTCACAGTTGCCATGTCCGGGATTAGAACTCCTACCTAACTAATATGCTACACTATAGTATTACACAGTTATCGCAAGCACCACAGAGCTTACATGTTGGACAGCTGTCCAAAGGTATCTTTGAAGGTGACTAACATCAGCAGCAGTGTTAAAGGAGGGGTAAGGTGAGAATAGTAAGGGTCAATGTCCATAAAAGCAAGTATCATCAAAAACACACACACCCTCTCACACAAACACACAGAGTTTCACAGTTGCCATGTCTGGGATTAGAACACCTACCTAAATAGCATGCAACACTATAGTATTACGCAGTTATGACAAGCACCACGCAACTTATAGGGCTGAAAATTGGCCAGAGGGTTATTTCAAGGTGGTTGACTTCAGCAGTAATGCTAACATGGGCAATGGGAAGTGCAGTGTGTGTGAATGGGCCATAAACCATTCCTCTGGAAACACACACACACACACACACACACACACACACACACACACACACACACACACACACACACACACACTCACTCAGTCACACACAACTTTACATTTGACAGGACTGGGTATACAAATGCTAGATGAATACTGATTTGTACTATTGTGTTACACAGTTATCACAAGCACCACAGACAGTATAGGGCTGAGGACTACTAAAAGGAATGTCTACAGTGGTTGACAGCATATCATGTGATATTGGCCAGCTGGATGTATGGTGGGTGGGGCAGGCCTCATAATGAAAATCTCTCTGTCACTGTCTGTCTCTCTCTTCCCCACATCTATGTGTGTGTATGTTTGACATATTATAGTGTGTTGGCCTTGGATATGTGCGAGTATTCCTATCCAATGTGTGTGCAGAGCATAAATGGTGTACAATGTGGTGTGTGTGTGCACAGACATCTGTGACTAACAGATATATATAGTCTATTGTATTGTCAGACATGGGCTTCATTTCTCTAAGTGTAGGAGCATGCCCTTCTGTATTGAGTGCGTGAATCCATTCCAGGCAGGTTGTACTCCAGTCCAGGGTTTGGTGTTCTACACCTATAGCTAGCAACCTGTTTCTGTAGGATATCTGTAGATAGGTTGGCAATATGGCGTCACGATGGATGACAGATAGTGGGATACTGTAACTATTGCTGTCTGTGCTGCTTGTGTTACATGGTTGGTTTTAGCAGAGATATTCAGACATATGTACTGTTTTACACTGTGATGTATTATGTCATCAACTACTGACAGATATACTTATTTGCTCACAGTTATTTCCTGGGAAATACAAGATGAATGAAGCTGTGTCCAGTATTGTGGTCTGCAGCCTACATATTCTTGCACACTCATGCCATTCTGGAGGGGTAGATGCACATATTCTTGCACACTCATGCCATTCTGGAGGGGTAGCTGCAGACACTTGCTGATGGGTCTGTGTAAATGGTCCAGCACCTTGGTACTATGGTGGCTGAGGATCCCCTTCTTGTACATATATCGACGTAACAGAATGGCCATATCCTGCTGTGGCCATACCTCTCAGCTGTACAGATTCACCCACATAACCCAGAGGCAGGGCTCATATACCTGGTCCATTCCCCTTCACATTGTGGTTTACAAGCAGGTTTGTAGCCACCCATTACTGGGTTTGCAGGCAGGGGTAGTATGGGCACACATCAGAGTTAGTTTCAGACTTCACACAGTCCATAACGTCCATGCTTCTACACTACTCCACTCTGTTATTCTATCCTCTTCCTAACATTATGCGAGCAATATCTGAGAAGTATCCCTATAGTTGTCCCTTCATCCCAGTGGTATTTAGAGGTCGGTCCACAGTTCATGCAGTAGGACATGATGGTCATGCTACTGGGATTTGTCACCATGGCCTTGCATTTGTGTTCTGTTGACTGTGTAATGTTGTTAGTTGGGACCCCATGGGATAACATACATTGGCATTACGGATAAGGCTCAGGCCTTTGACAGAGGACTGTTGGCCATTTGGTAGTGATGCAGGCCATCTGTAGCAGGCCAGTGCATTCTGTCACACATTCCTAGGCTGTGAGCCACTGGATTCCCCTGGGGTGACAGGGTAAGCGTGCGAGGTGTCAATGGCAATAGTTCCTCTCCATATTAATCCATTGGTCTGGATGCTGGAGACACCTCTTCAGCATGCTGTATTCTGTAGGTATTCCCATACAGAGGTTGGAGTGTTGGAGTCATACTGTACTTATTCCCAGCAGCAAGGATATGACCTGTGATAAACCTGCGGCTGATGGTGGGGTGAGCTGAGTGCATGTGTGATATGGAAGCTTCTTGCAGCTGACTCGCAGATATACATGGGACATTCCCCTTATGCTGGCTTGTGTGGGGACATCAGCAGTTTCTCAGTACTTCATAACTGTGCCTTTTGTGGTCTGCCAGTGTCTGGCCAGACTACATCAGTATTCTATACTAAACAGACAACTAATGTGCTGCTAACCTGCATGTACAATTCCAAAGGTGTGTCCATTTGACAGTAACATTTTATACACTCTCCGTCTAGGGTACTTGCACCTGTGTACTGTGTGTATGTCTGGGCCCACATTCATGGCATGTCCAACTTTCAGACAGTGACAGATATTGACATCTAGACAGTGAGTACGGATGACTCCTGACGTGGGTATTGCTGAGAAGCATTGTGGTTGGAACTGCAGTTATCGGAACATGGCCCTGTCATCAACAGTACTGGCCACAGACCACCAAGACACAACCCTCCATGCCTACATGCTGACCACTCCCAGACAATATTGAACACACAACAACCTAGCACATGGACCCCTGCATATTGTACACATGCAACAATCTATCCTGGAGATTGGGCCAGCTCAGGTAATCTGTTCTCCACTGTTATTAAACCCACATGTACATGTTACTGCATTTCTACACAGGATTGTGGGGGAAAACATTTGCTATGACTGTATGGGTATTTCAGGTACTCTGTTGGCTTCCATTTCATTTTGTATTCTGATCTATCATGCAGACTGGATGCATATCAGTAGAGTACCGATCTTAGGTTTTATTGGCCTACATTTCAGTTTCAGACTTCTTACCCTTCAGAGCTAACATACAACTGCCAGACCTGTTGTAATCTGTCTGTGTAGGTCTGGAGGGGGGCTGTTAACCACTGCCATCAACTGGAGGCCTTAGCTCAGCCTTTCATTATGGTCATCTACACCTGTCCTGCTGGCTGAGGCTGCTGGTGGGTATGTGTGCCTCACTGACATGCATGTGTGTGTCCTATAGACACACATTTGGGCCACCGCATGTACCGCAGTGGGATTTGTCACCTTGTCTAGTGCTGCCTAATATGTTGACACCAGTATTTGTTAGGGATTTCATGCTGCCCATATAGGTGTCCACTATCTGCTGTCATCCCATGCAGCCACCCGATTACCTTGCATGCTCACGTCCATACCATAGATCGAACTAACAGAACATACTACTCCATTCAGCAATTGATAGGAAGAGTGACATACCTTGTGGCTGTGCCAGTACTGAGGATGATGTCGGGGGGCTGACTATGTTGCATGCACATAATACACATAGTACACTCCCTATACATGGTAAAGCACAGGTAGTGTCATGTTTGGCATCCCTTTTACTGTATGTGCGAGTCAGAGAGAGGTGTCATTACCTGGGTCCCTACCGTGTCAGTGTATGTGCTATGCATTGCCTCTTTGCCAAAGCCTGGGCATACTGGGCACACCTCCTTCTGCCTACATGGGCAGGGTCAGGTTTTTCTTCCTCAGAGTCCATCTGTGCCTGTGATGGCCTTGGCAATGGTGGGGATCTGTGTGGCCTTTCCCCGTGCTATTCCTGCTGCAAATGTTTCTATAAGCAGTTGTGTACATGTAGCTGGAGAGTATTGCAAGGCTTCATCGGATATATCCAGGCAGCAGAACTATGACTTTAGCATCCCAAACGCATGCTCTGTTATGATTCTGGTTTGTGCGTGTGCCTCATTATGGAGTTCCTGTTCATGTGTGTGTGCATTTCTGATGGGTGTCATCAGTCACGGCTGCAGTGCGTAACCAGCATCCCACACTAGGTGGCCATATGGGATGTCCCCACTGGCAAATGACTGGTACAGCTGTGTCATATTCCAGATGTGAGAGTCGTGATAGCTTCCAGGTCTGCCAGCACACACATTCAAGATAATGCCCTGGGCATCACACACAAACTGGCAGTTGATGAAGGGGAAGACCTTGCAGTTTATGTAGAATGCTCACCAGGTGGTGCTTTGATGTGCATGTACGTACAGGCTATACCACCCTCTACCTCAGGGTATTCTGCTATTTGGTGGAAGAGACGCATATTGCTGGTCAACACCGCATGGGTGTTGAGGAAATACATGTGCTCACCGGCATGTGCTGACGTGGCATGCAGGAACAGGTGGAGTACCCTGGATGCTGATACCAGTGAGAGCCCCATGATATCCCCAGTTGGCCTTTGGACGGTACCTGTGGCTAGTATTCTTAAGCCTACACATACCTTGGTATCCACTGAGATGGGTTCCCCTCTGTTGGTTCTGTGTGTGAGGCATGGCTGGCACAGCTCAACAATTTGCTGTAGAATGTCCCTGTCCACCCTATAGCACTCCACTATCTCCAGTTCATGTAGCCCCTGGTAGGTTACCCTGGGTCTGTACACTCTTCTCCTCCTCACTGTGGGTTGGTCATCAGCATTCACATCCTCACCACCCTCAGCCTCTTGCACATACTGATGTATGAGAGCAACAGCAGCCCCTAACATTTTGTTAGTTTTGTCAGGTAAAATTTCCCCATCTGTGTACACCGGTGGTGTATAGTTGGTGGGAAGAAAAAGACTGGAAGGTGTTTGCATACCTAATAGTAGTGTGCTAGGCTGTTCCATGTGTAATTGGATGATTCTGATGCATTTCACCTGCCAGCTATGCTAGTTCTCTTTGATTGCCTTCCTACAGCTGTTTTCCCTTCCCATTGCCTCCTCGTTTTAGCCCCGAGGTGCGGCACGCATACCCATTGCTCAGATGTGAACAGAGCTGCTATTTCCTGTTTTTTTTTTGTTGTTGTTTAAAACCCAGTGTGCAGCGCGCACACCCGTTTAGGCAATGTAAACACTGCTAGGCAGCCTCAGACACACACCCTTCCTTAGCTGTTCTTAGCTAAGGGCAAACACGGGCCACAGAGCTCCAATAAGCTTACAGCATGCATGACACTCTCCCTTATGAGGTCATCTACCTTTGATACTTATGCAATGGTGTTGCTGCACCTATATGGTTGGGTGCAAGCTAACACTGAGAAGTAATCTGTGATTCAGTATCAGTCCCCTCATTTGCATAAAACTGAATGCTAATTCCTAGTTACCACACTCACACTGTGCCTTCCCCCTTAGCAACCACTATTCCCTGGTATTGTTGTCTTAAGCATGCCATTGACTATTATGGCAAAATGCTGATTTGGTTTAAAAGCTTATTTCCAACTTTTTTCTTATTTTTGGGCCTATCCTGTTTGCACACTGCTGCCCTATGCTTAAACAGCGGAAATCGGCCAAAAAAAAAAAAGTTATTTTTTTATAATTTTGCAACTATTTCTCATGCCAGTGGCCATATATATGGCCATTGGCTTGTCTACTACATTGAATACATGCTTTCTTTGGAGCTGTCATTTGAAGAAATGTATTAAGTTAGTAATGGAATACATTTCTGCAGGTTATATTATTCCTGTACAGATGCCTGCCTGCTTCCAGGATCGCTAATTTACCTCATTTGCATGATTTTCACCAGGAAATGAGGTAATTAGCATATGGCAGTGGTGTCCGTGCAGGAATAGTGCAGGAATGCTCGTGCACGGCCTGGGAGCTTGTTCCTGGATCGCTCGTCGACCATATTGCATGCAGCAGCTCTTGCACTATTCCTGCACTCCATGCAGAGCTTGCTGAATCCAGGGGAGTGACTCATAGCACAATCAATATATCCAAATGGTGAGAAAAAAAGCTCATTTATTATGTGTAGGCTGTGTTATGATATGTGGACAGAAACTGAATTCTGTGAACCAAAAAGAAGAGACTGAAAAAAAAATCACATTAGCATGATAACCCTTATGATAGTCTTTTGGGGGTATAAGAAATTAAATTGTAATTAGAAATACCAAGATTATAATCTATTAGTATGCTAAAGAATATGAAGATATATTAAAATATACATTTTTGTTGTCTACTTATGTGGAATCACTGTTAAGCTTACCAAAGTCTGGCATATTATCCACATTGTCTTACTGTCATATCTGACTTGTACCATAACTAAAATGTAAATATATTTAAAGAAATAGTTGTGCAATGTAGTTACATCCCAAACCCCACTGATTTGGAGATTCTCTCCTTACTTGTCAACTGTGCAGATTTTCACGGAATGTCCAGATTTTGGTCTCATATTTCTGGTTTGTTTTTCATAAAATTATGTTTTTCTGACAAATTAGTGGCTAATTATTAAGACTGAGGTTAGAAAATAATGACAAAATGTCTGTCTTCATCTCCTTCAGAAAATTTATGCTAATGTAAAACCCGTTATTCTATCAATTTATAAGTTTATAAGAGCAATATTTAAAAATTGTTCCTATTTCTGGGCCTTTGTCTCACTTTCATTTATGGCTTTTCCCAGATTTCTTGCTGTAAGAGACTGAGCGGTATGGTTCACTCCCTAATACTTCAAATGTCTATATGTACTATTTCTGAGATCACAGAAACTTAAAAGAAAAAGAAATGTATACAAAAACAGTTCCTTCATATTCATTGTAGTATAATGTGTCAAAATGGTCTACAGGATGGGATGCCTGATGTTTTGGATGGTGCATTACACTATAACTTTTTATGAAGAGCCTTTCTTTTTAAAGCTAAGTTTTTCAAGTTAAAAGATGACACAGTGCACAAAACAGATGTGAAAGAAGCTATACTTCATTTATTTCCGTTATAAGTCCTTATTACTGACAAAGGTCTGGGCGAAACACTTAGAGAATTAAAACAATGATCACATTTAGGGTTGTTCCAGTTAGACTGTGATTCTCAGTGTGATCCCAAATATTTTTTGAAAACATACACTAAATTCAGGAAAAAATATTGCTTTTTCCCCACTGTTATGTCACCTTGGAGTTAATATGTAGAAGTTACAGAGTATTGGGTGGCTTCATCCATGTGGGGTTACAGGGAGACTTAGCACCCCTGAAAAAAACATATTTAGTTTTATGTTCACTGAAAGTGTTTTTAGTGAAGCCATGTTAGAATAGTAGGACTCATTGAAAAGACCTTTGGTGAGTAGACATCATTTTATCTCAGATTTTAAGCTTGGACTCACGAGAGCAAAGAAATAAGTAACTTCATAAAAAGATTACGTATGGTATTTAATAAAATCCTTCTATGTTTAAAATGGTTACAAAGCATACAGTCTGTCATAAAAATAGTTATAAGTGGAAGTCATCCTTGGGTTATCGGGTCTTCAGACATCAGCACCTTTGTTCACTGTTCTCTTAAATCTCCAAGCTTCAGGTAAATTAATTAGCATGCTTTGTTTCAGTTATCAGCGGACCATACCAAAAATGGAACAATTTTTGCAAATAGTTCATTGCAAGAATTGAATTCCCTCTTTATTGGCAAATGTTTAAACTTGAAAAATCTTTAAGAAGAGCTCAGATAACTACTGTGATGTCTACAAATACTCCTGTATAAGTTTGGAATCAGAGTTTTTAGATGGTCTTCTAAGCTTTGAACTCTAAATCTGACCTGTGCATCTTTATATTTAAAGCTCTCCCTGTTGCCTTCATCAGGCAGATCTTCACCTATGAATGAACAAATCCAAGCACCAACACAAGTCTAGACACTGCTGATGGGTACAACTGATCTGAAGGTGAACATTTTAGAATCATTGAGGGGGTGCTACAGACACAGCCTTTCCAACATATCAAGTTCTGCATATGTATGCATGCCTGCACAGATCCTCAAATGAATGGTCACCCCAGCATTTATGCTGGTTTCCTAGGCTATCTTCTAAATCTATGTCAATTATCACCTTAGTCATTAGTTTGTTTGACTCTATTAAAAGGCATAATAGGGCCCTTTCAGCCATGACAGAAGCAGAAAAGTAAATGAAACAATGGGTACATGTTGACTGAGTAATACTCAACTTATTAACTGCACAGTCACTAAGCAGGAAAATATCAAGCTTAATGTGCAGAAAAATGGATCTACATAATACAAACAGAAGCATGTTTACTGTAGAATGTTATTGATTTGCTGGTACAGTCCATATCTGAGCAGTTGTGTCCCATGGAATAATATAAAAAAATCTCAAATGTGCTGAAATTGTAGGGCAAAAAATACCTCCTAAGTAGCCTTTAGTAGGTGCATACAACAGTTATTTTCAATTTGAAACTCCTAAATGTTGTATGAAATATCACAAGCAACTCAAATGCTACAAAACTAAGCTTTTATTTTGGCAAAAATGTGAAGTTCAGTCCTTTGCACTGGCTGTGGATATGGTTTGCACTGCAAAATGTATTGTTTCTACTAAACAAGTTCCACTTTGGACATTTGAAAAGGTGGGATCCTATCTGCTGATCCAAACTAATTGTATGAATAACAATATTTAATTCTAGCAATTATATGCAACTATCTCAACTGAAAAAATCTATTCTGTCTCTCACTATAAGTATCACAAATGCAAGTTACAACTAACCTCATTCAGCTGGATAGCTCACATTTATTTTTCCAAAGGTTTACTGCAATGGGCTATAACCTATAGGATGTAAATCTTGCATCTGGTTATAGCTTATAAGTAAATGAAGATTCACAATTTCTTCGAAACAGGAATATGTTTAAATGTATAAATCACACCAAGGAAAATTGTAACAAACACACGAGCACCTGGAAGGAAAGACAAAATCAGTGTATTTCCCTAGCACCTTCTAGGGGAAAATACCTCATTATTGCTAACTAATATCTTCATTTATACATACCAATTACAGTGCATTATAATAAGTAATTAACTGCATATCCAATAGAATAAAGCAACCTATCACAATTGGCAATTAAATTCAATTTAATGTAATACTTCACAAACTAAATTAAATAAGCAAACATTATTTAAACCACTAGCGCTATATTAAATCTTGAAATAAATTGAATCTCCTATTTATCTAATACCACACTTTTATTCCCACCCCCATATGATTTGATAGTGGCAAAGGCTAAAAGTCTAACTGGGTCAGCATTTCCACCATGGAACTTATAAACATGTGCTGCACTGCTAGTGAGATTAGTTTTTTTTATATCCCTAACATGTTCCTGAACCCTCACTTTAAGTTTCCTTTTCACTTGCCCAATATACCTTTTAGGGCAAGGACAAGAAAGTATTTCTCCATAAATTACCCCTGAACTCTGGCAGTTAAAATTTTGACTTAACACAAGCAAACACTCACTAATCCTCACCACCTTATCACTATCACCCGCTTACACACACTATAATTTCCACAAGTAAACATCGCTTTGATCTTCATAGGTACTTTGTTAAACAGTACCTTGTAAGACAAAAGCTCTCCTATGTTTAAGGATGTTTGAAAGAGAACATAGAATATCTTGATAATTTCAGAGACATGTTATCAGAAAACAAGATATCCCAATTACACCTCACAATTTTAATAAATGTGTCTGAAAATGTAATGAATTTAATAACACAATATATCTTCTCCCTGGTCCCAACATTACTACCCCAAGTGGATGATTCTTCTTCATGCAAATGTTTAGGCAAATGACAATATTATCCCATTGCTCTTATCTTAGCTTTTCTCAAAATATCAGAATAATGCCCTCTTTGCAATAGGTGCACTTCCAGTTCACAGGAAGCTTCATCTCCATCAACTACTCTAGTTGTATTTCTACGTGTTCTCACATTTTCTTCATAAGCAGGAGCATCAATTAAATGTCTCAGGTGAACACTATTGTGATGCAGTAAACTATCAGTAACTGTTGGTTTTCAGCTTTATATAAATATGATGCCCCCCCCCCCGAATCAGAATATCTAAAAAGTTCACATCACTACAATCTACCTTAAACTACAGTCATTCTGACTTACCATAGAAATACATTCCACTGCCAATACTATATCACCTTTGCAGAGAAAAAATAAATAATGTATGTAACATACATGCAGTACCACTCATCCCTTGCCATATATTCCCTTTCAAAAAATGCAGGAAAAATATTGGCATATGATGGACAAAAGGAGTACTCATTTCATGTCCACTCACTTGCAAAAAAAGAATCATTGCCATATTTGAACACATTATGGGTTAACAAAAAATGAAATAAAGATAACAGATATGAGGCATAACAACCTTTTCCCATAAAAAGTGAAACTGATCTCAATCCATACTTCTGCAATATCCTTGTATAAAGATCCTTCACATCCATAAATAGCCAATAATAATCCCTCTCCACAGTATGGAACTAACTTTCCCCATGGCATTTGCAGTATTTTTAAAATATGAACTAATCTGAAACACAAATACTTGCAATAAAAAATGCAGTAATAAACCCACTTTTTCCTAAGTGACTGCAAACCCCAGAAAGAATGGGTCTCCCAGGTAGTTTTCACTCACCTTTATGCACTTTAGGAATTGCATAAAATATAGGATCTAAGGGGTGTGTCACACTAAGAATGTATAAGTCATCCTAGCTATGTAAAACCAATTCAACTTCCCTGTTCAGAAGACCATTCACAGGATTCAGCAAGCTCTGCACAGTGTGCCGGAATAGTGCAAGAGCTGCTGCAGTGCGATCCAGGAATAAGCTCCCGGGACATGCACGGGCGCTCTTGCACTATTCCTGCATGGACACAGCCCCTGTATGCTAATTACCTCATTGGCTGGAGAAAATCATGCAAATGAGGTGAATTAGTGATCCAGGAAGCAGGCAGACGTCCGTGCAGGAATAGTGTAGACTGCAGAAATGTATTCAGACAGTATCTGAATACATTTCTGCAAACTACAAAATGGAAGTATGACAGCTCATACAAATGCATGTATTAGAAGGGTTAGGTTAGGCATGCCAAATATATGGCCATAGGCATGAAAATTAATTTCAAAATTATAAAACTTAACTTTTTTGTTAGCTGATTTTGGCCGTTTAAGTGCAGGACAGAGGTGCACAAATGGGATCGGCCCAAAAATAATAAAAAAAGCTGGAAATAAGCTTTTAAACGAAAATCATAATTTTGCCATAATTGTCAATGGCATGCATAACACAACAAGACCATGGAACAGTGGTTGCTAAGGGGGAAGGCTGTGTGTCTGTTTTGTAACCCTGCATTAGCAGTCAATCCTATGCAAATGAGGGCACAGATTTCCCCTCAGTGCTAGCTTGCACCCAACTGTGTAGGTGCAGTAATACCATGGTGTAAGCCTAAGAGCTAGATGACTTCATAAAAGGGTGTGTCATGCATGCTGTAAGCTTATTGGAGCTCTGTGGCCCGTGTTTGCCCTTAGCTAAGCATAGCTAAGGAAGGGGTGTGTCTGAAGCTGCCTAGCACTATTTACATTGCCTACATGGGTGTGTGCACCACGCACCGGGTTTTAAACAAAAAAATAAATAACCAGGAAATAGCAACCCTGTTCACATCTGAGGACTGGGTTTGTGCAGCACACCTTTGGGCTTAAACAGGAAGGCAATGGGAAGGGAAAACAGCAATAGGAAGGTAATCAAGGAGAACTAGCATAGCTGGCAGGTGAAATGTATCAGAACCAGTCAATTACAGAGGCAACAGCCCAGCCCAGCTCAGCACACTACTATAAACTATGGAAACACCATTCCCTCTGTTTCTTCCCACAAACTCTACACCACCGGTGTACAGAAACAGGGAAATTTTACCTGACAAAATGATAGGGGCTGCTTTCGCTGTCATAAATCAATATGTGGAAGAGGCTGAGGGTGGTCAGGATGAGAATGCTGATGACCAACTCTCAAAGAGGAGAAGGAAAAGAGTGTACAGACCCAGGGTAACCTGCCAGGGGCTACAAGAGCTGGAGATATTGGAGTCATACAGGGTGGACAGGGACCTCCTACAGCAAATTCTTGAGCTGTGCCGGCCATGCCTCATACACAGAACCAACAGAGTAGAACTCATCCAAGTGGATACCAAGGTATGTGTAGGCTTAAGAATACTAGCCACAGGTACCTTCCAAAGGCCAACTGGGGATATTATGGGGATCTCACAGGCATCAGCATCCATGGTACTCCACCAGTTCCTGGATGCCATGTCAGCACATGCCAGTGAGCACATATATTTCCACAACACCCATGAGGAGTTGACCAGCAATATGCATCTCTTCCACCAAATAGCAGAATACCCTGAGGTAGTGGGTGCTATAGACTGCATGCACATACACATCAAAGCACCACCTGGTGAGTGGGGTAGGGTCTACATAAACCACAAGGGCTTCTCCTCCATCAACTGCCAGGTCATATGCAATGCCTAGTGCATGATCATGAATGTGTGTGCTGGCAGCCTGGAAGTTATCACGACTCCCACATCTG
Organism: Protopterus annectens; assembly: GCF_019279795.1. Lineage (NCBI taxonomy): Eukaryota > Metazoa > Chordata > Ceratodontiformes > Protopteridae > Protopterus > Protopterus annectens. Next base: position 1,049,209,946 of record NC_056746.1, on the reverse strand, counting down.
GCATATGATGCAGCTGTACCAGAGATATGCCAAAGGGGACATTCCATATGGCCACCTAATGGGGGATGCTGGTTACGCAATGGCTGATGACACCCATCAGAAATGCACACACACACAAGCAAGAACTCCATAATGAGGCACATGCACAAACCAGAATCATAATAGAGCATGTGTTTGGGATGCTCAACTCATGGTTCCAGTGCATGGACATATCTGGTGGAACCTTGCAGTACTCTCCAGCTACATGTACCCAAATTGTCATTGCACATGACATGCTACACAATATGATCCTGCAGAAACAGCTGCAGCAGGAACAGCATGGGGCAGAGCCACACAGCCCCCCACCATTGCCAAGGCGAGCACAGGCACAGAGTGACTTGGAGGAGGAACAACCTGAGCCTGCCGCTGTAGGCAGTAGGAGGTGTGCCCAGTATGCCCAGGCTTTGGCAAAGAGGCAACACATAGCACATACACTGACACTATAGAAACCCAGGGAATGACTCCTCTCTCTGACTCGCACATACGGTAAAAGGGATGCCAAACATGACATCACCTGTGCTTAGCCATGTATAGGGAGTGTACAATGTGCATCCGACATAGTCAGTCCTCTAGCACCATCCTCAATAGTGGCACAGCCACAAGGTAAGTCACTCTCACTATCAATTGCTGAATGGAGAATTATGTTCTGCTACTTGCATCTACGGTACAGATGTGAGCATGCAAGAGAATTGGGCGGCTAAATGGGATGGCAGCAGATAGTAGACACCTATATGGGCAGCATGAAATCCATAACAAATACTGGTGTCAACATAGTAGGCAGTACTAGACAAGGTGACAAATCCCACTGCAGGACATGTGGTGGGTCAAATGTGTGTCCATAGGACACACACATGCATGTCAGTGAGGCTCACATACCCAACAACAGTCTCAGCCAGCAAGACAGGTGTAGATAACCACAAAGAAAGCCTGTGTTAAGGCCTCCGATTGATGGCAATGGAGAACAGCCCCCCTCCAAACCTACACAGACAGACTACAACAGGTCAGGCAGTGGGATATTAGTTATGAAGGGTAAGAAGTCTGAAACTGAAATGTAGGTCAATAAAACCTAAGATCTGTACTACACTGATATGCCTGTAGTCTGTATGATAGTTCAGAACACAGAATGAAATGGAAGCCAACAGAGTACCTGAAATACCAGTACGGTCATAACAGATGTTTACAGTTGTTAGGTGTGCCTCCCCACCACATTCCTATGTAGAAATGTAGTAACATGCATGTGTGGGTATAATAACAGTGGAGCACAAATTACCTGAGCTGGTCAAATTAGCAGGATAGATTGTTGCACGTGTACAATATGCAGGGCTCTGTGTGTTAGGTTGTTGTGTGTTGTATATTGTGTGAAAATGATCAGCATGTAGGCATGGAGGGTTGTGTCCTGGTGGCAGGTTGCCAGTACTGTTGATGACAGGGCCAAGTTCTAACAACTGCAGTGCCAAACACAATGTATCCCAGCAAGACCCAATCCAGAAGTAATCCATACTAATTGTTCGGATGTAATATCTGTCACCATCTGAAAGATGGACATGGCATGGATGAGGGCCCAGACATACACACAGTACACAGGTGGAAGTATCCTAGACAGAGAGTGTATAAAATGTTACTGTCAAATGGACACACCTTTGAAATTGTTCATACAGGTTAGCAGTGCATTAGTTGTCTGTGTAGTATGGAATACTGATGTAGTCTAGCCAAACATTGGCAGACCACAAAAGGCACAGTTATGAAGTACTGAGAAACCGCTGATGTCCCCGTACAAGCCAGCATAAGGAGAATGCCCCACATATATCTGTGAGTCAGCTGCAAGTAGCTTCCATAGAACACATGCACTCAGCTCACCCCACCATCAGCCACAGGTACCTCACAGGTCATATCCCTACTGTTGGGAATGAGTACAATATGACTCCCACTTCTGTATAGGAATACCCACAGAATGCAGCATGCTAAAGAGGTGTCCCGTGCAGGTGTGTCCCTAGCTGTAACAGGCACCATGCCAGCATCCATACCAATGGATTAACAAGGACAGAAACTATTGCCATTAACACCTTGCATACCTACCCTGTCACCCCAGGGGAATACAGTGGCTTGCAGCCTGGGACTGTAGGAGTGACAGAATGCATTGGCCTGCTACAGATGGCCAGCATCGCTACCAAATGCCCTACAGTCCTTGTCAAAGGCCTGTGTCTCACCTGTACTGCCAATGTATGTTATCTCATGGAGTCCCAAATAATGACATAACAGCCCACAGAACACAAATGCAAGGCCATGTCGACAAATCCCAGTAGCATGTCCACCATTTCCTACTGCATGAACTGTGGACCAACCCCTAAATACTGCTGGGATGAAGTGCTAACTATAGGGATACTTATCAGATATTGCTTGCATAATGTTAGGAAGAGGATAGAATAATGGGGGGTAGAAGCATGGATTCCATGGAGTTTGTAAAGTCTGAAACTCTGATGTGTGCCCATACTATCCCTGCCTACAAACAGAGGAATGGGTGGCTACAAACCTACTCATAAACCACAATGTGAAGGGGTAATGACCAGATATATGAGCCCTGCCTCTGGGTAACCTGCGTGAATCTGTACAGCTGAGAGGTAAGGCCATAGCAGGATATGGCCATTCTGTCACATCGATAGATGTACAAGCATGGGATCCTCAGCCACCACAATACCAAGGTGCTGGACAAGTTACACAGACCCATCAGCAAGTGTCTGCAGCTCCCCCTCCAGAATGAAATGACTGCAAGAATATGTAGGCTGCAGACCACAATACTGGACATAGCTTCATTCATCTTGTATTCCCAAGGAAATTACTTCGAGCAAATACGTATATCTGTCAGTAATTGATGACATAATACATCACAGTGTAAAAGAGTACATATGTCTGAATATCTCTGCTAATACCAAAACCATGTAGCAGAAGCAGCACAGACACAGTTAGTTACAGTATCCCAATATTCTTTGCCCATGTTGACCCCATATTGTCAACCTATCTACGGATATCCTGCAGAAACAGGTTGCTAGCTGTAGGTGTAGAACACAAATGCCTGCACTTGAGTACAACCTACCTGGAATGGATTCGCAAATTAAGCACAGAAGGTCATACTGGGCATGCTCCCACACAGTGAAATGAAGCACATGTCTGACAACAAAATACAGAAGGGTCATACTGGGCATACTCCCACACTTAGAAATGAACCCTATGTCTGGCAACAACAGTGGACTATACATATCTGTCAGTCACAGATTTCTGTGCACAGACTCCACACTGAACACCAGTCATGCTTTGCACACACATCAGATAGAAATAGGTTCATAGGTTCACTGGTAGGTACTAGGCTATTGGCGCTAGGGCCTATAAAAACCTAGCCAAAAAGGTACCCTGGCTTTCACCACCCAAGAAAATTATTTTCCTGTGCCCCTGTGAAGCAGAGCCACAGAGGTGATCCCGAGCATGAATTTCCTATTTCCCATCCAATCATCAAGATTTTTCTTGAAGAGTACTAATGAGGAGCTTTGATATAGATAGGTAGTTTGTTCCAGAGTATGGGAAGTCTCTGGGACAGGAATCTATCCCTCCAGCATGTTCTGTTTATTGTGGTGACAAGGTTTAGGTCCCTAGAGCATGTAGCTTGGAGGGATTGGGATTTCTTTAAGTGGAGCATGTCCAACAGCTCTGGGTTTGACATAGCTTTGTATGTTAGGCAGAGATTGCCTCTGAGTAGGTGATATGCGATGGAGTAAAGCTGGAGTTTTTTGAGACGGTCTGCGTAGGGCATCTGTTTGAGGCTGATAATCCTCTTTGTGAGGTATTTCTGTGGCCTTTCCAGTTGTTGTAGATGTCTTGTGAGGTACATACCAAAAGGGACATTGTACTCTATAATGGGTCTAATGAGTGATAAGTAGAGGGGAACAATTACCTCTTTTTTCCTGGATAAGAAACCTTTTGTGATGAGGTGTGCCACGTAGAAGGATTTCCTGACTACCGTGGGGATGTGATTATCAAAGGAGAGACTACTATCCACCTATGTCCCAAGGTCTCTTATCACACTTTCAGTGTTAAGTAGACTACCACCTATGTGGTAGCTCATGGATACAGAACTTTTACCAAAGGGAATGACAATGCACTTTTTGGCATTGAGCTTGAGGCCATGGCTTTGACACCAGGCATCTTTCTCAGTGAGGTCCTTTTGTAGGATGTCCACATCATTAGGAGTTTCGATTATGACTCCTAGTTTGCAGTCATCTGCAAACTTCATTAACCAAAGACCTTCTGTGTTATCTTGTACTTCTGAGAAGTAGATACCAAACAGGAGAGGACCCAGGACTGAACCCTGTGGTACTCCACTTGTCACTGGTTTGAAGTCGGATTTGGAATCTGCTACTTTCACAGTATGGGCTCTGTCAGTGAGCCATTTGGCAACCCATCTTGTGACATAGGGATTTATACCTAGTTTAGTGAGTTTATCTATAATTCCAGAGTGGGGGGTGGTGTTGAAAGCCTTGGCAAGATCTAGATAGGCTGTGTAAACTACCTTACCCTCATCTACGGCTTTGGTGGCCACTTCAAAGAAGACTATCAGGTTTAGGAGACATGATCTGTCTTTTACAAACCCATACTGGGTGGGGTCCAGAGTTTGGAGATTACCAATGTCATTGTTTATAAGTTCCATGATGATACGTTCCATAGGCTTGCAGATCAGGCTCATCAGGCTAATGGGATGGTAGTTCCTGGGGTACATGGTGGCTCCCGTTTGTGGAGTGGGATAACCATCGCTGTGCACCATTCAGTGGGCACAAAGCCTGAGGTGAGGCTATGATTGAACATGGCACTTAGGTGGGGAGCCAGTTTGTTCTGTAGTTCATGTAGAACACAGACTGGGATGTTGTCAGGTCCCATGGATGCTGTGTTCGTGGCTTTGGATAATGTGGGTTCTACCTGTGCAGCCGTGATTACAAGAACTTTGCATTCTTCCAGTATAGAGATGGGCCCTTTAGGGGGTGAGAGGGGGGTAAAGTTAGCATTGAACCTATCTGCCAGGATGTTGGCAATGTCAGTTGGTTCTGTATATTTAGTGCCATTGTGCTTTAACTCAGAGCAGATCTGAGTGCTGCCATTGAGATTCTTGACATAGCTATAGAATGCTTTGTGCTTGTCTTTAGCATCAGTGGCAATTTTGTTTTCATAACTAGCTTGGGAGGATTTTATGAGGGATCTCAGCTTCTTACTGAGGCTGACCAGGGAGTTCCTCCAATCATGGGATTTTACTCATTTTTGCAAAAGTTTCTTTCTTCTGCTGTAGAGTTTGTTTATGGCAGGGGACCACCAGACTGGCTTCCTTTTTATGGAGGATAGCATCTTGGTTCTGTTAGGGATAGCACGATCCATGCACTCGTGTAAGGGCTTATAAAGTGAAGTGCATTTGTGTAGGATTCAGCAGTCATACCTCTATTGACCATCTGCATGGGTGTCGTGAAGTTTGCCACTTCTGTCTTAAGAAGCGTGAAGTTGGCTTTGGAGAAATTTTTTATGGTTTCCCTAATGGGGGTGGGGGTGGGATGTGGATGTCTAGGGTGTTTAGCTTGTGGTCGGATCTGACCAACGAGGACTTGACCTTTGGTGTGGCGCACCGGTTGCCCATGTTGGTAATGACCAGGTCTAGGATAAGTTGATCCAAGGTGTTGGAATTTATGAATTCCAGAAAACATTGAATGAAAGAGTTGGTACATGAGTAGTTTTCTCAGTTAATGGTGGGGTAATTGAAATCTCCCATTATTAGGGTGTTGGGTTGTACCCTAATATTTTCCAGTGTATCAAGAAATGAGGAGTGGGAATCCTGGGGCATGGTGGGGGATCTGTAGCAAGTTACAATTTGTATGGCGGTCTTGCCCAGAGTTAATTTCTCTTGGAAAATCTCGGATGCATTATGCTGAGCAACTAGCCTGGAGGTGTGGATATACTTAATGAATATGGACACACCACCACCTTTAGTGTTTTGGTCAAGGTTAGGTGGCCGAAAGGTGTAGTATGAATTATAGTCAGGTAATTCAGGTGTGCTCTCTGCAGCCTTGAACCAGGTCACTGTCACTGCGCAGATGTCTATGCTCTCCATTTCAAGGAGTGCCTCGAGTGAATGCATTTTGAGGTTTAGACTTCTAGCATTGAGTAGCATTACCCTCAGATTTTGCTTTCTTGTACGTGTTATGGTGGTGAATTTGTCATTTGAACCTTGCCTAGAAAAGGAACTATGGGGTGGCAAGAGTCTTAGCCAGTATCCGGAATCCCAAGGGCAACAGGTGCAGGCCATCTTTGGCAAAGCATCGTGGTCCGTTGATCCTGTCATCCCAGGCAGACAGATACTGGATCCCCTTAGAATGACACCAGAAGCTCAGCTAATTGTTCTGTGGTATCATTCTGGGTGATAGCAGGATGCTACTCAGGGCTAGGGTTATATCTGCCTGGGCTACAAGATCGGAGAGCTCCTCCATGTCTCTTTTCATGTAGTCCAGGGAGGTACATCTCAGGTCATTCACACCAAAATGGACAATGACAGAGTCATATTTGTACTTGTTGTGGAGTGACCTGAGTGCATGCATTATGTGGCAGATCCTGGCACCCAACAGGCAGCTGACAGCAACTTTCTCATTGTTTAGCCTGGTGAGTGGTACATCATTGTGCCTGACTATAGAGTGACCTATGACTAGAGTGTTGGGTACATTGTTATGCCTTATGGGCTGTGGTTGAGTGGCACACTGAGTTTGTGGGCTATGTGTCATTTGGGTTGTGTTGGGGGGTGGGGGTTGCTTGTGTTTCTGCTTTGGAGGTCTCTGTTGTTTGAACAGATTTTTATTGAGATCCTCCGCAAATGTAGGTGTATGTTTTGTCTTTCTTTGTGTGTGTTTTGGTGGTGTAGGTTTTTGAGGGACTATGTGATGAGAGATTCTCCCATTCGATTCTCGGCTGGAGTGCAGGGAGTGCCTTCTGTGTGGAGTCTGCATGTCTTCCCTGCAATTGGGTGGGCGTTCGAAAGACATGCGTAAATTGGTGTGCCTTCTTTGAAGGTTGGATGTTGAGCTGGCACTTCGGCGTTCGTGAAAATCTACTGCCAATCATTAGCGGACCGGAGTTCTGCTGTGGCGACCCCTAACCGGGAAAAGCCAAAAGACAAACAACATGTGATGAGTGTGGTGTGGTGCAAGTTTACCTTCTCCTCTTGACTGTCACAAATGCCTGCACTGGATATATACAAGTACAACACATTATAATATGTCAAACATACACAAACATAGATGTGGGGAAGAAGACAGACAGTGACAAAGAGTTTCCCATCATGAGGCCTGTCCCACCCACCACACATCCAATTGGCCAATATGACATGATGTGCCAATGTCTATCACTGTAGACATTTGCTTCTGGTAGCCCTCAGCACTATAGTGTCTGTGGTGTTTATGATAACTGTGTAACATGACAATGGAAGTCATTATTCATCTAGCAGTTGTATACACAGTCCTGTCAAATGTAAAGTCGTGGGTGACTGAGTGTTGTGTGTGTGTTTCCAAAAGAATGGTTTATGGCCCATTCACACACACTGCACTCCCCATTGCCCTAGTTTAGCTAGCCAGCTGATGTCAGTCACCTTGAAATACCCCTTTGGACAAGTATCATCCCTATAAGCTCTGTGGTGCATTCAATAACTGGGTAGTGCTATAGTGTAATGTACTAGTTAGGTAGGAGTTCTAATCCCAGACATGGCAACTGTGAAACTCTGTTTGTGTGTGTAGGAATCAATGCTTTTGAGGCCATTCACAGTCACTATACCTTTCATTGCCCTACTTTAGCAAGCCTGCTGATGCCGGTCACCTTGCAATACCTCCTTGGACGCAATTCAGTCCTGTAAGCTCTGTGGTGCATGCAATAACTGTGTAATGCTATAACATGACATACTAGTTTGGTAAGAGTTCTAATCCCAGACATGGCAACTGTAAAAGTCTGTTTGTGTGTGCAGGGATCAATGTTTTGAGGCCATTCACAGTCACTACACCTCCCATTGCCCAACGTTAGCAATATTGCTGATGTCATTCACCTTGAAATACACCTTTTGAGAAGAGCTTGCCCTATAACCTTCATAGTATATGCTATAAACATGTAATGCTATAGTGTGATGTACTAGTTAAGTAGGAGTTCTAATCCCAAACAAGACAACTGTGAAACTCAGTGCATGTGTAGGGATCAATGCTTTTGAGGCCATTCACAGTCACTACACCTCCCATTGCCCAACTTTAGCAAGGCTGCTGATGTCATTCACTTTGAAATATACCTTTGGAGAAAGGATAGCCCTATAAGCTCTGTGACACATGCTATAATTGTGTAATGCTATAGTGTGATGTACTCATGGCAACTGTGAAACTTTGTGTGTGCAGGGACAAATGCTTTTGAGGCCATTCACAGCCACTACACCTCCCATTGCTCTACTTTAGCAAGGCTGCTGATGTCATTCACCTTACATGCAACTTTGAATAAGGGTCAGCCCTATAAGCTCCGTGGCATATGCTATAACTGCGTAATGCTGTAGTGTGATGTACTAGTTACGTAGGAGTTCTAATCCCAGACATGGCAACTGTGAAACTGTGTGTGTGTGTGTGTGTGTGTGTGTGTGTGTGTGTGTGTAGGGGTCAGTGCTTTTGAGGCCATTCACAGTCACTACAATTCCCATTGCCTGCTTTAGCAAGGCTGCTGATGTCATTCACCTTGAAATACACCTTTGGAGAAAGGCTCACCCTGTAAGCTCCATGACGCATGCAATAACTGCATAATGCCATAGTATGATGAACTAGTGAGGTAGGAGTTCTAATCTCAGACATGGCAACTGGGGAACTCTGTGTGTGTGTCGAGAGTAATGCTTTTGAGGCCTTTCACAGTCACTACACCTTCCATTTCCCTACTTTAGCAAGGCTGCTGATGTCATCTACCTTGAAATATACCTTTGGAGAAGCACTAGCCCAATAAGCTCCATGGTGCGTGGCATAAATGTGGAACAATATAATAACAGTAACTGCACAGCTATGGGTTTAAATCCCATCTCTGGCAAGTGTTTGTATGTGTACCTCAAAGTTTTGTCCCTATTTACAGCCAGTACACATTCTCAGAGCCTGACTTTAGCAGTCCTGCAGATATCATCCACCTTACAAGTATCTGTTTCAAAGCATATACCATGTCAGGTAAGTGGTGCATGAGGTAAATGTGCAACATAATGGTCCGTAAAGGTTGTTAGAGGTTTAAACCTCACCAGTGGTGAATGTAAATGTGTGATTAGGGTAAAAATATTTTTGGGATCTCTCACTCACTACATCACCAAATGCCAGTTACAAGGGCTGGTGATGCTCCTCACCGTAGAAGTACCTTGGGACAATATTCATCTAATAAATTCTGTGGCACATGTGATAAATGTGTACACTGTAGTAATAATGCATAGCAATGAATGGGACTGAATCTCAGTACTGGCAAGTGTGTGTGTATTTGTCATCAGTATCCTGTGGAGAGGTTGCTGTGATTATTTAATGACAGGATTCATTGTGGGGTGGGTTTTGCTAAATTCTTATATTGAGGGCCTACTATATGTCACAATGTCCGCCTTACAAGGGCAACAGATGTCAAACAGCAGGGAGGCTGGTGTAGACACTCCATAGCCCTACATGTGACAGTATGGATCAGTGAACAATATGGGAAACCCTTGTATTACCCAGAGAACAGTCTCCACCCATCTCTCGTACACAAATACACTTGGCTAGGCAACAATCACTATACTGGTAGTTCCCTGCATATTGCCCACAGATAGTAACCATGGTGTGATTGCAGTGGACTACATGCCTGTTGACCACACCACTGCCACTGACATCAGAATGTACTGTGATGTGTAACATCTCCTGACTGATTGTGTGTTATCCAGCAAGTAAAAGGACATGTCACCCTGTTCCATCCCTACAATAGGCTAATAATTGCTTACAGTGGTCCTTTGCTATGTTCCCCACTGGATGCCTGCAACAACTGTAGAGTCTGCAAATGTAACCCATAAAGGGAATACCATGCCTTATACACATGCCCTGTATGGACAGATGCCACTAACTCCACTGAGTGCCTGTATCTTGCTGTCAATGTAGGTGCAGGCATGACCTCAGTTCCATAGCCAGATCTCACCACATGAGGTCAGGAATAATACATCAGATGATAACAATCTGTCCACACAGCATGCCTCAGAGACCCCAGGTACACTTCCATATGTCACTGAACATGCATGTGGGACATGTGCACAACCCAGACACTGGCCATGTTATGGAACATAGATCACATACATGGCAAACATTGCACAACACTGGCCACCCACAATAGTAACCCAGATGAGTGGATGGTGAATATGATACCCACCTGTGTGGGCCAATCCAGGGACTACACCCCTGAGCCACACTGGAGACTATTGTCATGTGGCCTGATGCCAATGTATTCCCTTTGCCTAGCCTTGTATAGCCTTCTGGCACAGTCAACTACTACACACCTGTGAAGCAATAAACCCATGCATGTCAGTACTGGAAAGTGTGTGTGTGTGTGTGTGTGTGTGTGTGTGTGTGTGTGTGTGTGTGTGTGTGTGGCGATTAATGATTTTGAAGCCATTCACACTCACTACACCTCCCATTGTCCTACTGTAGCGTGCCTTCTGATGTCAGTCACCTTGAAATAAGCCTTTGGCCATATAACAGCCCGCTGAGCTCTGTGGCACATGTGATAACTGCATAATAGTATAGTATAGCAAACTAGTTAGTTAGGAGTTCTAATCCTGACCTTGCTAACTGTGATAATGTGTGTGAGTCCTTGAGAGTGTGTGGTTATGTCTTCCTTGACACCTGCTTTTGTGGACAGCCACATGTACTACACTTCCCGTATCCCTCCTTTATCACTGTTGCTGATGTCACTCACCTTCAAAGATACCTTTGGATAGCTCTCCAACATGTAAGTTCCATGGCACATGCAAGTTCC